>NC_045164.1:15370343-15412843 GCF_900700415.2 Clupea harengus
TGGATTTGTAATTAAGGTTTTAAATAAGTCAGGAGCAATTTGAAACTCGAACTGAAACTTGAGTTAGTTTGAATTCTGACAGGCCAGCTGAATTTGTAATATATTGGACTGGAGTGGAATCAGGCTCAATTCAAAGCTTTGGTAAATGAAACAGAAGTGAATTGTAATCAACCTCGTCCCTTTCCCCCACTGTAGATGTTTCCCTGACACAGAAACATGTCAGATCCTGAGGCAAGGGGCACCAGGCCAGGCTGGTAATCAGGATTAATATGATGCTGATGTTTGTTTTCTCCCTAGTAAAGCACCTTGTGTCTAGAGCCAGACTTTGATGTGTCTGCACACTCTCCGTATTGGCAGCATGGCTTCCATGTAATAATGATAAGAACGGACGTGGGCCATTTAAGTAGCAAATCAATAGCAAATTAAATTTTTTCGGCTCCGGAGCTCACTCTTGGAATCATGTGTAATTATCCCTGACAGTCTCTCGGAGGCTGAATTAGATTGCAGGCTCTTGTCCCGTTACCCCCTTTCTTTTAAAAGTCCACTTCTAGGGCTTGTCAATGCTTTATGGTGCATTGAAATGCCCAACTACAAAAACAATGCCTAGCCTGAATAAGCACGGCTGTTCGTCATGATCTCCACACCTTGGCTGACAGATTCCTCTTACTCTGTGTATCCAAACCTGCTGAAACAACCAGTGGAAACATACCTTTCTGCCCTATTCAGAAAGCCTGTCAAAGTGGGCAAGTGTCTCGTGGCCATGTACTAAGATCATGATGATTTTTTCATCAGTGGTATTACTGAATATACAAATAGATAGGCATACATCACAGTCATATCATTGAACCAGCATTATTAATGGGCTTGATACAAGCTAAATGATATAAACAGTATTATACATAGCAATGTATACTTCTGTAATACAAGGGTAGGCCTGTTTAATGCCCAAAGGATATTCTCCCATTGGAATCATGGTATAATGTAATAGATTACATCATAACTAGGTTAATCACAACACATGGTTCTAGCCCGGTGGTATGGAAGAAAATGGGCTAGTACCTGATTTAGATGATGTCCCACAGGCGCTCATATATAATGAATCGTGTGACAACAATGTCCTCTAACACTCTATTGCCTCTCACTGCAGTCCATTTTTCATTCCTCCCTCAATATGAAAAATCAGGCCTGTTTAATCTGACTGTCCATGGATTTGCCAAGTATATAAACTAGTTCTGTCCCTGCTGACACACTGAAACACCAACACACTTGCAAGTGAACAAATTGAGACAGAGAGTAGAAGAGAGAAGTATCGGTAGCGTTGAGTTATGATGACAACACATTTGTTCTGGTGTCATCGGATACAAAAGGTTGGTCTGTCTTGTCATAATACAAAGCCTCAGGAGAGCTTATTAGACAAGTGAAGCTTCCCTTTAAAGCAGTCAGGGTGTTCCACAAGGATGTCTTAAGCTAAAATAAAGTGAATATGTTCAGCCCTGCACTAGCTCTGGCTGCTTTAAGGAACCATAGGAGAACCTCTTGTCAGCGTTCTACCTCTCCTGCCTGCACCAGTGTCTCTGCGTGTTGATCTAGAATAAATGAACTGCACCTGAATGACAGGGAAAAGACCCCCAGTGGGGCTGGGATCTGCACACAAACGGCCTTTTAATAGACTTACACCTCATTTGGCCTCTAAAGCTCCATTGACGGGTCCCAAAGGAGGCAGAGCCTCTTAGGAGGCCGAGACTCAGGCACAGCGTACAACAGAATCCATGAAAAGGGAAGGTCTGATTAGAGCAGGCCTCACAGCCAGCAGCGTCTGTGGGGGGACAATGCAGCCTTTTCCCTTTCAAAACAACAGGGCATCGTGTCCGACCTCTGACCTCTGTCACTGGCAATATGTGTCACCAAAAGGACGACACATGCAAAACAATAAAAAGAGAGAGACAGAGAGACTCGGAGACAGAAACACACAGAGAGAGCAAAAGAGAGGGAGAAATCCAGAGAGGGAAAATCTAGCTAGTCAGCCTCCACCTGACCGATCCAAGATGATCCCATGTCTCGGTCCATATTCGGTGTGTGCGTTAGCATTCACCATTCAGTTCCTTGTGTTTTATCCGTCTGTCTCAGGCTCTTGGGAAGCAGTGGCTGTTCAATCTGTGTTTGAATCCCAGTTCAAGGCAGAAAGAACATGCTTACTAGTCCCGGCTGTCAAGAGGGAAGAGGAAAGCTCCTCTAAGTAAGGTTTTGACATTGGATTTCTTTCACCTATTTTTTTTAAGTGTGCTTCGAATGCAGCATTCCATATGTATCAAACTGAGATGGGATGGCTTCTGTATTGATCTCCTACAGTGAAACCTTTATATGGCCTTCAGATATTCTGCTCTCTGAAGTTGTACACGTGAATGTGGAGGTGTTCATATAGAATTGCCGTAAAGAAAAATAACTCAAACCAGTTCTATCACAGACTCCTTAGTGGAGATGGCCTTTACCTGCGTAAAGACACCTAATTCCATTTTCTTGTCAACATTGTAATGGAGATGTGTGCTGATAGACAGTGGATTGGAGGGCGTAATAACTCACTGAATGTTTCAAAATTAAAAAAAATGTTCAACAGCCAAACTGTAAATATGAATACACATAAAAATGTTGTGAGATTTTATACTACTCCATTTAATGAAGTGTCATGGTTATGCAAGATTGTAGGATAATGTCATGTGCAATATAATGCCTAATGTAACTACATTTTAAAGTGGTAATGATTTACAGTTTGTCACACTTTCAAACAATATGACTGCAGTCGTAATGCGAGATGTCACATGCTACTGTAGGGCTAAATGAAGTGGCCATTAGGAACAAATGCTATCATTTGAAATGGAATGTTACTCCATATTAATATGGAGATGACCTTCTCAGAAGGGTCTGTGTTTCTCAGGTCCCAAATAGTGATGAATACCAATTGCAATTTATCATGTGCTGCAAAATACTTATGCATCATAGTGTCATATTTAAATTGCTGCCCGTAACCTTGGTACCCCTAAAAAGTCATAAGTTATGAATTTCAGTTGGTGGCATTGTGTACGCTGCATTAATCATGCAAACATGCATCTAGATAACAAATGGCTTGTGTGTTTTGCTGGAAACAACAAAAAAAAATGCTGTCAGGCATTCACATCGACCATTGTCCTGTAAAAAATAACAAAACTTTTGCTTTGACAAATTGATTCAAAGTTTTGCTCTACAGAATTGTGTGGATTACATCTCTGTCTGGGTTGTTCAGAATTAGAGTTGAATAGACATACCCACCTCTTATCCATGTACTGCGCATAAGCATATCCCAGCCATTGTTGTCATTGAGCTCTTTCCTCTTTTTTTTTCAGTTTATTATGCCTGACATTATGCATGCTGTCAATTATGAGTTGGCGTGACATCAGTTACCCATCTTGAATGCAGTTCAGGAACTAAATACAAAGGGGAATATGAAGTCTTTCTCAGTGACTTTAGTAGGTGACACCACACTCATGTCATTTCCATCCACCACATTCATTTCAGCTGATTCATTCCTCGCATGGACTATTGTCAGTAGACATGGTGGGCTAACATATTATGTAAGCACAGTTTTTTTTTTTTAAATCTTAAACATTCACCACTGTAGATAAGGAAGTTAATGCACACAGTGAGTCCTTTGCTCATTTATTCATCTGGATGATTCCAAGGCATCCTTTGTCTACACTGGGGCCCACTGTCTCCATATTAAGTGAGGTTGTGTGGAGGTTTGAAGAGCATCTTGACTCCTCCTAAGTTGCTGTGTGGCTGAGGTTAAGTGGCCTCTGTGCTCATGGCACCCATCTCCACTCCGCCGTGACAGCTGGGGACTAGGCCGTTGCTATGGTTATCTCTCCCTGCGCTGCAGAGGTGCCCCGGACTGCTCATTTAAGACAGGCGAGGTACATCCAGACATGAAACAACCATCTGTAAGGCCCTGCTTTCCCTGCTCTTCTGCCATTGGTGAAATCTGGCTGGAGTAGTGCTTGGTTTGTTTTCATGCAGTTGCAACTTTTAATTGCTCGCAAATTAAACCAGTGGTGTAAAGAGGGAAAGTCATTTTCGGAACAGCAAAAGTAAATTCCAGTCACATGAGATAACTTCCGCCTAGTTTGTATTGCTCTCTTTTACAGAGTACGCTAATTCAGATGGAAGGGTTCCAATAGATAGAGTTAGGTCATTGATCAGGAAAATTATTTCAAATATTCCCTGCCAATAGCACAAACTATGCTGTTGGTCTGTCAAAGAGCATAATTATACTGAGCCAATCAATGGGGATGGGTTGAAGCGATTGAACAATGATAAGGACTGATTATGTTATTTGTTTAAAAAGCCACTGACTCCATTTTATTTTTTTATTATTTAGTTGTGTGAAGTGTGCTGGTTTCTATGATGTTTGTTGTTATGAATACGCAAATGAACCAAGCGTAACTAACAATGATTATCACTGTTTTCTGTTGAAAATAGGACATTTGAAGGTCAGTGGGATACAATGTAAAGATGAGGAGATGGGTGACATTATTGTAAATTATTGTACATACATACATACATTATTGTATATCTGTTACACATAATTTTACAGAAATAGAAAATGCACAGCAGAAATGAAAGCACAAGGAGATTCCAGTATTTCTCTACAGATAAGTGATCTAAAGGTCCACTGTGCATGCACTAGTGCTTAGAATGCAGAATGATTCATAGAGTTTGGCACAATAACATTCTGGAATCCGACAGGACAAGAAATAAACAAATAAAGATTTGTAAAAGGGTAGAAAAATAAAGACCCACTATGTCTTCCAGCACGTCATCGTCTCAGGTATAGATTTGACAACATTGGGCTGTAAAAGCTGTTCATAGATGTTCATCTTTTTCCAACCTGGGGCACACTCCTAGTGAAAACATAAATGAAGTAATTGAGTGGCTGTAGTGGAATTAGAGGTATGCCTCTCTCCTTCACATGACCATACACATCAAGATGACTTTAAGGATGTTCCAAGAGCTAGCACCCTACAAAGACATGCCTTAAAAACTATATAATTTTGCTCTGATATGAATAACTTATGTAAATATTAATTACAGCTGCAACACATTTCCGGTACACTTTGTGTCCTGTAGGAGGAATCATCGATTGAACATGCTAGGTCAGGGCTTTTAAGTACAGAGATTAAATGTGCCTGTCAAGCAAAGACATGACAAAAGCAAACTTCACCTTCTGCAATTTACATGGCACACACACATCTTTGTGCAGATGTAACAGACATTGTGTATCCCTGGGATCAAACTAGCAGCCATGGGCATGGGCGTTCTGGCAGGGAAGCTAACACCTATGGGTGCTAATGTTTGGCTCTAGCATGCCCCTTAAAGTGTTGAGGAATAAGGTTTACTCACTGCACAGCTCTGTACCTGCTGGCTCCATTACACAGGCACACCCAAGCAATGCACTGACCTACCCACACCCAAGCAGTGCACTGACCTACCCACACACAAGCAATGCACTGACACACTCAAGCAATGCACTGACACACACACAAGCAATGCACTGACCTACCCACACACAAGCAATGCACTGACCTACCCACACACACGTTTATGATATTGTACATGGTGTGAGAAACTGACCCACACACACGTTTATGATATTGTACATGGTGTGAGAAACTGACCCACACACACGTTTATGATATTGTACATGGTGTGAGAAACTGACCTACCCACACACACGTTTATGATATTGTACATGGTGTGAGAAACTGACCTACCCACACACACGTTTATGATATTGTACATGGTGTGAGAATTCTGTCAGTTTCTAGAGCATGCATGTCCCTGCCTTCAACAGACTCAATGCATCACATACAGAGATGGGTAGTAACGTACTACAATGACTCCGTTACATGTACTTAAGTATGTAAGTAAGACAATAAATTGTCCTTATAGTAGTACATTTAATGCAGAAGAATTTTCACTCTTACTTGAGCACATTTACAAATAATATTTAGTTTTACTTATACTCCGTTACATTAGGCTACACAAGTTTGCCACTTACATTTACATACATAATAGTGTGCTTTGAATGCTTTAAATATGAGTTAAATTTGAATGGATTTCTATAAACTATTATTAAGCTATTTTTTGTTGATTTAAAAATATATATATTTTACAAATGTCTATCTCAGTAGTACTTCAGTGTACCTAATATAAGTACACTAATTAGCAATGATAATTCAATTGATAGGTATTATGAAGTTCAATTTTAGTCAGTGTTCAAAACAACCAGAACTTTCTTTGTCGGCTACTACATCACATGATGCAACACAGTGATTCTAGAAAAAAAAAAACATGATTGACAACAGTGGTTCCTGGAAATTCCAGCAGCAGCAGTGACTATAAATGTTAGTATATCTAGCAAAATTCTTGTGTTATGTATTTTCACTGTTTGTTACGATTGTGTGTGGTTCCTTTGTGATTGAACAAATGGCCTCATTGATAGCTAGCTAGCAAGTTATCAAGTTCAGCCATTCAGTTGTATGCGACAACGTTAGCGAGCTAGTTAGCTAGCATTCTCTATTTTTAAATAACTGTAATCCACCATGATCCACCATGATAGACGTGTTTTCCGGTAGTTATCGCCATCTAGTTATCTTTCAAATAGGTAACACCAGCTAGCTACTTTGAAAGTTATTTTGACAACTTTTACAAATGCAGAACTGAAGAGAATTCATGTGGGAGAAGTGTTCCCAGTAGGCTAACTCTGAACAATGAACTGAAGCCAAGAAAAATCCTTGCTATTGTTCAGATGGCATGGAAACCTTAACTGTTCAATATATTTGAATCCTAACTTGTTTGTTGGGTCTGATGGCTCACTATTCTAACTACCATTACACACTTCACTTTTGCCAGGTGTCTGTTCCTGGCCTGCACAACATTCTGATCAGGTTCTCTATATGGTGTCATTAAACAGATGGGGAAAAGTAAGGCAAGAATAACCTCCAGGTACCAGCCAGGTGGTTGATTCAGTTTCTGTGCATATTCTGAGCTCAACCTGTGGACCTGGACATCACGAACAGAGCCGGGCAGAACAGTGAAGATGGTCTTTCTGGTCATAGATGGTCTGTAGTTACATTGAGTGGACAGGAGGGTGTCCTTGTATGTCGCTGGAGGCAATAGTCCAAGCCACATGGCATAAGGCAGGAGTACCTGCCAGGTGAGTGACCCCTGCTCTGATGGCCTCCAGCTCATCATCAGAGGGAAAGAGCACTGCCTATTTCTGAATGCTAAGAATTCCAATGGACAATTCCATGTACAGTTGTTAACGAAAGTACACTAGTTCTGTACTTTTTAAAACTGCACTTTGTTACAGCTTGGAATTTGAATCCACTTATAATATAAAGGAAATATATTTATAAATCATTCAGAATGTGTGGGTATGACATTGTAAATACATTATAAATATATTTACAATGTATTATCCAATTTTTTTTTTACCTGGGGTAAATGTGACCTCTGATCACATATTGCTGCATTCAAGCATTAGCTTACATGACCGACAGATAATTGTCAAATGGCTGTAAAAAATACTGTGATTTTCACCTGGGCTAAATGTGTTGACAATAGTTAATGATATGTTCCTGTCAGAGGTTTTGGGAACATAATCAGTAACGTTATTATCAACTGACGTGGTAATAATGGTCAGTAATATAAAAAAAAAAAACATGAACAAGCCTATTTACTCTATTGAAAGGCAATTCACTACTAACAACAATAACAAAATAGCCTTAGTCAAGCGTTGTTTCTTTTAATGTTGAATCCAAGTCAGACATTTAGTTAGAAAGAATTCTAAACCAACATTAGCTAACCATAGCTAAAAAAGCCAGTTTATGCTAAGCAGCACACCAGGAAGAAAGAAATGATGGCTCTCCTATCAGTCCCACTGAAAGAGTTGTGTACAAGACCCGCTTTTCTGATACAGAGTTAAGTCAGATGTTGGTCTACATTCACGCTTAAACTGAACTTTTCCTTCATGGCTCACAGAATGTCAGAATGCAAAGATCCTGTTGAGCACAAATCTTTTTAGTTTATTCAGAGTTGCCAACTTTCAAGGCAGACTTGGTGTGAGAATTGGTGAGTTTGGCAAAGATTGACCAAAACAGGTGTATTTTTTTCACATGACGCATTGAAGTCAATGGAAAAAATTTTCATGCTAGCGTGAGTAAGGACATAAGAGCGTGTCTCTGATGCCAAAGGCATGAGAGTTGGCAACCCTGTTTATCAGTGCAATCTCTCTTGTTTGAATGCACGGGATAACCTAGCATAACTGTAACGCTTACAGGGACCCACAGAATGTTGTGATCGTGATCACACACTCATTTGTCAAACCTACTGTCAGTCATCTTTACACGAACGTGCAGGATGCTGATTCGAAACAGCGAGATGCTTCAAAACCGTGACAAAAGGTCAGTTGACCAATAGCAAAAACAGCTTACACCTTGTTCTTTATGTCATTTTATATTTGGCCAATGGGGGCCACTGTACAGCTTACCTTGTCAGTTTATCTATGCAATACACAGCAACACAGGCAAGTAATCAGTTGTTAACTATAACAGACACACGCAGTTTGAATCCATGCACGTTTTTGTGAATTGTATATTAAGCATGGCTTTATCTGCTTAAATGGACGAGCTGGCCTGCTGCACAGTCATTTAGATAAACCAATAGCATGAGCCTTTTGTCAACCCAGCTCTTCTGGGGGATGACTGAACCAAACAAATGCAATCAGAAGTAGATGTTCTTGAGAGTGATAGCATTAGCATGCAGTGCAATCAGAAGTAGATGTTCTTGAGGGTGATAGCATTAGCATGCAGTGCAATCAGAAGTAGATGTTCTTGAGGGTGATAGCATTAGCATGCAGTGCAATCAGAAGTAGATGTTCTGGAGGGTGATAGCATTAGCATGCAGCCTCCACCACTTCTTCTGTGAAACTGATGAGCGTGCTGTTGATGTTCTCAAAACTCAAACCAACTAGTGGTACAAATTAAACTGTGATTCTGATTGAGGTAAGCCTTGTGCATTTTCGTGTAGGTATCTAATTATGCGAATCATTTAAGATTGAAACGTCAGCAAATTTGTTTTATTTTCCCAAGGAAGCAGTGACATTTACTGAGAAAAAAAGACCCATTACTCAACAACTCATTAATAATTCACAAAACAATAATAAAACGCATCTTTAATGCTTGTGATACTACAAGACCATTTGTGGAACCCATGAAATGTACACTACCTTAAACTCCAAAACCAAGCATTTATTTTCTAAATTGTAATGAAGAAATTATAAGTGTAATTATGCATACAGTACCAGTCAAAAGTTTGGACACAACTTCTCAATGTTTTTTATTTTTTTTTAATAATATTTTACATAGATTAATACTGAAGACATCAAAACTATGAAAGTAGCCATCTTTTGCATTGATGACAGCTTTGCACACTCTTGGCATTCTCTCAATCAAATTCATGAGGTAGTCACCTGGGATGTTTTTCAATTAACAGGTGTGCCTTGTCAAGAGTTAATTTGTGGAATTTCTTGCCTTCTTAATGTGTTTGGGACCATCAATTGTGTTGTGCAGAGGTAGGGTTGGTATACAGTGAATAGTCCTATTCCTACTACGACTACTGTACTAATCCATAGTATGGCAAAAATAAAAACCACTCAAACTATGAAAGAACACATATGGAATTATGTACTTACTTTACTTTAAGACACGAAGGTCAGTCAATTCAGAAAGTTTGAAGAACTTTGAATGTATACTCAAATGCAGTCGCGAAAACCATCGAACGCTATGATGAAACTGGCTCTCATAAGGACCGCCCCAGGAAAGGAAGACCAAGAGTTACCTCTACTGCAGATGACAAGTTCATTACAACAAACAAGGCTGACTGCTGTCAGTTTTTTATTGCACAAACGACCCACTGCAACACACACGTGTTATATATGTAGGCAACACAGGACACACACACACACACACACACACACACAAACACACACACGCAGGCCTGAAGTCGCCGTGAATTCAACTTCTGCCTTTAACCCATCCCGGATCGTCCCTCCTCCAGGATCCTCCAGGAGCAGTGGGCAGCTTCTCAGCGCCGGGGACCAATTGAACCGTCCGTCTCAGTCAGTGACGGACAGGAGTGTTCTGTTCTTTTTGCATGTTTTTCTGATTGGGGTTATTAGTGGAGGAAACCCCTTGTGAACACGGGGAGAACATGCAAACTCCACACAGAAAGGCCCGGGAGATAGCCCACCTGAGCACTGAAGGTCTGGGGAGGACCTGCCCCCCAGAGCCAACAGCGCCCCTTGTGGGAATCGAACCCATGACCCTCTTGCTGTGAGGCGGCAGTGCAAGCACATGAGCCACCTGCGTTCTGCGTTGCATTCTGTAGCAACATGCCATCCCATGATGGTTTGGGAAAAGTTGGACCGCAGACTGAAGGAAAAGCTGACAAAAAGTGCTCCGCACTCCTTTGGAACTCCTTCAAGACTGTTGGAAAACCATTCATGGTGAATACCTCATGAAGCTGATTGAGATAATTTCAAGAGTGTGCAAAGCTGTCATCAAAGCAAAAGGTGGCTACGTTGAAGAATCTAAATTAAAATATAAAACATATTCTGGTTTGTTTAACACTTGTTTTGTTTACTACATAATTCCATATGTGTTCTTTCACAGTTTTGATGTCCTCTGTACTAATCTACAATGTAGAAAATAATACGCCGTCCTGGCTCTGTCTATGGGAAACAAACATAGTGGCTCAGCCTGAGCCATAAACAATCTCAACCACATTGCTTCAGGAGCACGGAAGATAAGGCCGTAATTCAATTGGCTGTTGAGCTCAAATATCAACAGCTTTTTTGGCAGAATCATGGACTCTGACCTTATTTCAATTTTCTATGAACATTTTCCCATCAAAAGATATACAGTGTCATGTCTTTCTCAAGTATCTGATGGAAAATGTTCACATAGAGAGAGCACAATTTTGCTTAAATCCTTCTTGTTTGACAACATTGTCTTAATGACATTGAAGCAGCACTTTGCCCCTTCCTCTTCATCCACCTTGTCTCTATGGGGTACATTTCCCAAAAGCATAGTTGCTAACTACATTAGTTGGAACCAAGACCATAGTCCAAACAGTCGAGTTAACTACTTTGGCAACTTGCATAGTACGAACAATTGTTAAGCAACATATGTGTCTCCCAAAACCATAGTTCAGCCGAACGTTAGTTCCCAAGTCTCAGTGATTTGCCTCTCATTAAAATACGGAGGTTTGCCAGTTCACTACTAGCAACGTGGTTCAAACTTACTTAGTACGATGTTCGTACGACATTTTTGGCAAACTGTTGTATTTCAGATGTTAGTTAGTTTAACAATGCACCGTACCTTGTTTTTTCAATGCTAACTCCATATTTGTATGGGAAACGCAGCCCTGGTCCTGTCTTTTAGAATCATAATAATATATAATCAACCACTGGATGTGTACAGGGAGCCTTCAACTCAGCAGAGAAAGCCTGTCAGCAAGCTGAAGCACTTTTTCAAAGGAAAGTGGGGGCTTGCCCTATTCGTCTGGCACCTGTTTGTCAACAGGACTGCAGCAAGTTAGGCCGTGGAGCATCTGGACGTCCCCACAGTGTTAACCTCCCTTTAACATCTCCTCTTTCATCTCCTAGGGTTGCCTGCATGAAGGGTAAGGCCACATGATCTCTGGTTGGGGCTAGGAGGCATGCGGTGCAGGCCCCACTGGAGCTGTGGACCAGCAGGCTCACATTAGAGGACATTTGTTCCACAATATTGACGCCTCCTGCTTTCCCCAGGCTTGGGCTCGGCACAGAAGGCGGAGGCAGATATTTGGGAGGCGGCCAAGGCTTTTCCGCAGCCACCTCGCAAGTTTTGCAGGTGCTGAGCGGGGCTCCCCACTGCTCCCTCACAGGGCCCCGGAGCCCCGGCTGCCTGACGGAACAAATGCTGGAGCCATGGAAATAAACTTATCTCATTCAGATGACAGCACATACCCTCGGGTTATGATGTTGCACCAGTTTTGCAAAACAAGCAGGGTCAGTAGCTCATCCTCATCTAACACGAGGGAGAGGAGAAGGGAAGGGAAGGAGGGAGGGAGGGAGGCGGGGTGGTACACACACAAAAGACACCCCATATTCACTCAGACTCAGACTGATATATTCCAAGAACTGGAAGATATTGTTATTGTTATACATATTTTTCATAGAGTCATTAAAACTGATAATGATCACAGGACATCATTCTAGCATTCTTTATTTCAGTGCAATGAAAAGATTAAAAAAAGATCCTGTGTTTGAGAGGTAAAGCTTTTCCAGGTCCCCTCAGGAGCACAGGTGTCCTCTCCTCCTCTGTGTGAATGAGACAGGGACTCGTGGGTGTGTTGATCTAAGTGGAGTGGGGGTCCCCTCCTTCTGACTGGCACATAACCCAGTCCCCTGCTGGGCCTGGAGCACACCATGATGTAAAGTGCCACCCAACATGATTGATCACTGCGGTACAGATTACTCCCAATCCCAACCCCTCCTAAACAAAAGTGGAGTGCTGTGTTGGACCATAATGATTTGCAATGATTTGGGGGTGACGATTTTGATGATGGATGAAGCTCCGGTTAAGGGGGGGGTCACACGGTCAAGGGGTGAAAAGAAGTCTAGCCCACGCAGGATATTGACTCTGTTGACAGCAGGGTGTAATTGCCCACAGATTCAAGTCTTTATCATAATTAAGTGAAGATACTTAACCCTAGGCTGAAAATGGCCTTTCACTGCTGTCCATTGGGAGGCATGGAGACTCTCTCCACTGGGAAGGGATGGCAGGGCGTTGCTGAATGATATGTTAATAGTACTGACCTCTTGTTGGGCCAAGCTGCTGCCTCATACAAAGGAGAGGGCCCTGCGTGTCTGTTCGGGAGGAATACTTAATCTGGTGAAAATGGGGGAAATGTTCAAGTGAATTCAGTAAGTATATTATTCATTAAGCTAATTTTGTGATATACAGTGTCACCGTGTGAAGCTGTTCACACCATCTAGCACTGCACAGTGTGTGTGTTCATAAATCAGCATCTATTTATTGGTGTGGAAAGAATAATAACAAAGACACTCCCAGAGCCGCCGAAACTCCCCCAGTCCAACTGTAGTGTGGTGGTGTGTTTAATGCATGCCATGCCTAAGTTGGACCTTGGATTTGGAAGGGTCGTCTCTGGCACACATGAGTGCATGCATCACGGAGCAGCAGTGCTCAGCCAACTCCACCAAAAAGCCTGTCCCCCCGGTATGGGGAATTACACGACCTCTCTCAGCTCACCGTAACCCTCTCATTATACACACACCAATGAACTCGGATCAGATTCTCTCCTGCAGCGGGGGGAAAAATGGAAATGGGGGGGTTAGAGCCATGCATGTGAACAATGGTTTGCTGTTTTAAAAAATGGCCCTATGGAAAACTTGAGGGCCCATTGCTGCTGAGGAGAAATCCCATTTGTGTGTGAAATTGTGAGAATTGTGTGGGGAGAGAGCATTGTCTGTTTGTATAAGAGTGTGCTGGAGGTGATTGAGCTCATCTCTGATTTATAAGTGCAGACAAATCCCTTCTCCAGGGTTAGTCAGATCATTTTTTTCTACTATAATCCTTACTGGAGTAAGTGGATGGGAACATGGAAGGATGCGGGTCATTTCTATACATTCGTCATAGTTTTCTTTTGTCCTAAATGTGCTGTATTGACAGTAATTCTAATCCAATGTACAGTGAATGATGACAGCAGGCATACGACACGTCAGATCCTCCAGTCTGTGACTGTGAGAGGAGCACGCCAGTGGCCAGTGTGTAGACCTCCTCCTCATTTTTGACCTCCCCCTGGTCTCTCCCCCGATTCATTTTCAAATTAACCTCCTAATAGACCTCATCTGTTCACAGAGAGCCTATTAACTAAAGATCTGTTTTCATCTGCTGGACAAGCAGGGAGAGTGGAGACTCCTGCCACACCAGACCTGTGCACCCACAAAATGAACAGCACTGGGAAACAAAAATCAAGTGCTGCAGGAAAAAAATGGCCAACAAAAGGATTTCATTATATATAGTTAATTATCTCCTGGACCTAGTCTGCCCCTTCTCCGGCTACAGAATTAGAGGGCCCTAATTGCTTTATCACCCTGCCCTGTGATTTCCAGCAATCAAGCTGATTCTGTTTAATTGACCTGCCAGGAGTTGAGGGGGAATGTGATGCTCTCTACCTGCCCCCAAGCACCGGTGCTGGAATGGCAGAATGAAATGATTCTAAAACGGGCAAATTTAGTCTCTGCAAATTAATGAAAATCAGCAACAATGGCTGACTATGGCCCTGGGGCACAGGAGAAAAGAAAGGCTGCTGGAGAGTTAAGGGAGGCCTTTTTCAATAGAGGCTGGAGAAAAGAAAGGAAGAGAAGGACTCCCCCAGGATAGAATCAAAACTGGGGATTTGGATACTACTACAGATAACAGAGTGATTAAAGTCAGGTTTATTCAAAGATGTCAGCAGAAATGATTAAAAGACATGTATTAATTAGAGACATGCTACTTCATTAGATTTAAAGGGATTAACATGCCTCATCTATGAATATGTTTGACGCAGAAGAGCAGAGGACATAGTTCTGTGATGTCTTCGATCCTCATAGGGAATACATTGAGCTTGTGATTGTAATAGGCACTACTTATCTGATAGTTCTGTTCAAAACTAAATTGCTACATACGTCATAAACAAATATTTATTCTGTACAGTTTTTTGATTGTAGCTTTATAAGTTATTTAGCAATTTGTTCCGTAACAATTCCCCTTTTATAATAGATTACAACAACCAGATTTATAGTATATAATATATATACAGTAATATGCTGTATACTGTATAATGCAATTCTTGAACTGCATGTATTGAGGACCTGTATAAAGTGGCATAAAGCAAACTGTTATGTAATTATCTATAATCCTTGTTCATTATAATCTTGATGTTGTTAATTTATACTACCTTATAAATTATTCTGAACTTCCAAAATCAAATAACTAGCTAAGCAGTAACTATAAATATTTAAATTATGCAGTGATTTATCACCATAGCTTATAACACATAATAGACTTTTACCCAAAAAACACCTCAATTCACCTAAAGATTACATAGTATGCTTGCCCAGTGACAACCCCAAAATGCACATGAAGGCAACTCGGTTGTTGTTATCGATACGTATTGTTAAGTATTGGTTTGATTGGTTGTGATGCAGCCTGTGTTCTAACACTTAAGCTTAATTTATACTTATGGGAAGTAGCACTCATCACTTATCACTCATATGTGTTGTTGGGTATGAGTACTTGTATTCTAATACTTTGGCCATTGTGAGAGTCCCCAACCAGCACAAGGAATATAGGCACAAGGAAGGACTTATATAATGTATGTCCCTAGGGTATGTATGTACGTATATAATGTATGTCTGGCATATAATGTATTAGGAATGAGTTCGTAGTATATTATGAGCTAGCAAGTGTTACCATTACTTCAATTTATATATATATATATTTGTCAGTATTGTTTTCCTTTCCTCGCTTTTTGTCTGCTGAGGAGAGGTTCTACTGGCCACTATGTGTTATTGTGCTGAGGAGATGTTCCACTGGCCACTATGTGTTATTGTGCTGAGGAGATGTTCTATGTGTTATTGTGCTGAGGAGATGTTCTATGTGTTATTGTGCTGAGGAGATGTTCTATGTGTTATTGTGCTGAGGAGATCTTCTATGTGTTATTGTGCTGAGGAGATCTTCTATGTGTTATTGTGCTGAGGAGATGTTCCACTGGCCACTATGTGTTATTGTGCTGAGGAGATGTTCTAGGTTCTACGGGCCACTATGTGTTATTGTGCTGGCCCTCTGCTCTCCCAGCCCCTGAGGGCTAATAAGGTGAAATTTAAATCCGAATTCCCTGACAGGACATTTTCTGATGCCAGGTTCTGCTTGGCTGTTTGGATCAAAACTGGTTATCTCTTCTATTGAGCTGTTCTAACCTCTGTCCAATTTGATTAAACAGAGAAATGCTGCGAATCTCCAAGTTAATCACGACCAGCTTTCAGGGTCAGTTAGCATTTCAGACACTTTTAACAAGCAAATATTCACATGTAAAAGGAAAGACAAGAGAATGAAGAAAGTATCGCAGTTATCACAAATCCTGCTTATAAACTAGAAAATGTGGTGACTCGAACAGAACCATTTAGACTCCAGGCCAGATGAAGGGGATGCATAGTACTGTATTATTTTCAGGCACAGCAGCATGTCATAACTTAGGCAAGGCATCCACTCAGACCTTTTGGGATGGTTAATCCATTTTATTACTGAAGTTAACTCTGGATTATGAGCAATTTCCACAATGGAATGCAAGGGCATTATGGGAATCGTATGCTGTTTGACTCCGGTCTACAGCTGTGTTTATGATTTCTTTGTGCACCTGCAGGTTATCAAAACCATTTTGTTCAGGGATTATCCTCAACGTTTCAGACTGACAAGGAAGAGAGAAGAAAAGGCAATATGAAAGAGAACATATGTTCATGTTTTCTGGTTCTTAGGCATACACTTGCTTTCCAGCTGATAAAACATATTACATTTTAGATAATATTCTGACATACTGTTGTGAAAATCATTTGCTTTTGCACATAGTTTGATGCTGAGTGTGGTACTTGTCCTTGTTTTGCCTGCCATTGTCTCAACAAAGCGTCTTGTTATAGTTTGCCAGTTCTTGATTAAAATGTTGACTTTTTACTTGGAATTAACCTGATTAATGTAATTGAATGCTAAAGCCCATAGCTCAGCACAGCTCATGATCAGAGGAGATGGATTAAGAGAGAAGGCTTTCAAATTGAATACACTTTTCCCTCCTCTGCCTGTTAATTGTACCGTTTACCACAACCTGAGTCAGTGGCCACAGCTATTTAGTCTCTCTAATGATGATGCACAGTCCACTTCGGCCAGAGATAATTAAAAAAACGCTCACCTTCGGTGTCTGCTTTTACTTCTGTGGGCCTGACAGCTGAGCTCACACTAAATATTGAGCTGTCCTCTCAGCAGCGTTGTCTTGACTGCCAGCATCGAGCTCTTCGGAGAGTCTCCTGTGCTTTCTCCTCACAGAAAACTTTTATTGGATTCTGCTCTTTTACTTGTGACTGACAGGAACCTCGTAGCTTTTGTTTCCTTGATTGTCTTGTAGATCCTTGCCCAAGTCAGGTCATTCTTTATATTTTTTCAAAATGTCTTCTGTGCATGTACAAAGGCTTTTCCTTTATATTTACTATTGCAGAACAAACAACACATTTAATCCAAGATATTGTCCAAAGATACATTATACAGTTTCACCAACTGGCAAGACTACTGCAATAGAAAATGGTTCTGTTACACTAATGATGGCTAAGAGTTAAGTGATTTGCCTCTCAAATGTTTATGGATAACACATGCATTAATTAGACAAACATTAGATCTGAAACTAACTCCATTTTGATAATGGAATGGATAACAAGCAGTACTTCTCGCTGTCATGGCCCTGAGAATGCATCTAATTACTGGGGTCCATCAGCGGGACTGTGGACTCTGTCTGTTTTATGAGCACTCTGCTTCCATAGAATGAGGCCACATAGAGTTTTAGCGCAGTGCTGAGATCATTCGGACACTGCTTTCCTATTCCACACACACGGCCACAGGCCAAGTATCATCAGGCCTCATTATTTTCATCACATGCCACATTTGTAAGCGGTTAGTGGGTAAATAGTGATGAAAAGGCTGAAGCGCCCGCCTTGATCCTCAGCATCCTAGGCAGGATGCTCTCCCTCCCTGATGGAGACAGGCCAGGGTTAATTGGATGACTTTCTACAGCAGTATTCTGCCCCGGCCATGAATACAGTAACATGTATTGCGATTGTGGGGAAAAACAGCAGTTCACAGACCTGCTTTGTGGCTGATTGGGAAATGTGACATTTTTTATTTGGAGAAAGTGGTCAGTATTTAACCCAATCTGTAATAAACAGATAACATCAGCAGCTATCTGCCTAATGAATTCATTTCATTTCTCTCAGAGGTGATTTGTTGACCCGCTTCTCATATTCCTTCTCACAGTAAGTACCCTCGTAGCTCATAGCTATGTTGCAAGCATTTTTTCCCCCGGAATAAAAAAGTGAACCATGACTATGGCCATATAGTGTTTTCCGGCCTATATACAGGATGGTAACTACGATGAGCTGTACAAAGTATTGTATGACTGTGGTGTCCCATCAGAAGACAAGAAAGCAAATAAACACCTCCTGCTAATTCCAGCAGGCAGCATCCTAGGGAATACATGTATTTAGAGTGCAATATCAGTAGATGGCATAAGATAGTAATGGTTTTGATGTATCTAATGTCAACTATATATAACAATGTTGTTTCTGAAATTACCCGATATTCATATGAAAGAATAAAAATCACCATTTTACATTCAATAAAGATCCTTTGTGTGTGTGTGTGTGTGTGTGTGTGGTGTGTAACATAAATGCATCAAGCAGTTTCTTCAGTTATTGGCTTATCTAAGAAACAGTTATAGTGCTCTTTCTGAGATGTTTACATCTTGACTGGTCTCTTCCTCTGTTCTATTTGCTTTCTGTGGACATCTTGGACATGGTTAAAATAAACCTTATTATCAATGTGTTGAGAATAATTGACTGTAAGGTAGCTGAGAAGGATGAATGTGTTTATTATTACATGTACTCATTTGGCAGATGCTTTTATCCAAAGTGACTGAAATGAGGAACAACACCCAAGCTTCAGTACAGTAGGACAGCGGTTCCCAACCGGGGGTACGCATACCCCTAGGGGTACTTGAGTAGTTTTCAGGGGGTATGTGGAAAGTTTGGGGATTACAATTTATGTCCAAAATGATTATTATATTATTATTATAATAATTATTAATAAATATTCCAAGTCTTTTCATAAGCCCGTTGCTAAAATGGCACGTGTGCCACAACTAGTCTTGTGTGTGTGTGTGTGTGTGTGTGTGTGTGTGTCCCCCTGCAAATGTCAACAGTTACACTACTCTTTGAAGTCGCAAATGTCAAAACTGCACACAAACCAAGTAAAGAACCAAGCTAGTAAACATGGATAAATGGGTCAAACGCCCTGTTGCTGTCGCTCTGGATTGAGGTTTGGGGGAGCCAGGTGACAAAAAGACAAAAGAGGTCAAGCCCAAACACAAGAGGTTCAGTGAAAAATATATTTAGTATGGAATTACTTGTACGTCCACAAAATGTCTTTGTAGAAAAGAGGAGTCATTGAAGAGATTTTCATTTAATAGTTAGTTGTGTAAGATACTAAAAGTTAAATATGACTTTAATGGAACAAATTTAGGACGATCATCAACACCCATGAGTACGGGGGTACTTTTGGCATGGCAAACAGCTGAAGGGGTACATAAAACAAAAAGGGTTCAGAACCTCTTCAGTAGGAGACCTTGGAGTAAGCACTAAGCACTTCATCTATTCAATAAGACAAAGTGCAAAGAAGATCAGGTAAACAAGTGCACAGAATGCACAGCATGGGAGAGGAGGTGTTCTTGGAGGAGATAAGTCTTGAAGATGAAGATAGAGATGGACGCCGCTGTGTTAAAGGCATTTGGTAGCTTGTTCCACCGTTGGGGAACTGCAAACGAGAACTGCCTGGACTGAGATTGCCATGTGTGTAGGGATGGCAATGCCAGACGGCGTCCAGTGGCCGAGAAGAAGCAGAAGCCTGGATGATGGAGCTCAGGTGGAGACCCAGAAGTCACTCTGTAGACAAACATTAGTGACTTGAATTCAGTTCGAATGGCCATGTGTAGCCAGTAGAGGTCGATGAGCAGTGGACTAACATGTGCCCTATTGGGTTGGTCAAAAACCAGACGTGCCGCTTCATTCTGCACTATCTGTAAGGGTTTCACTGGGTATTCTGGACTATCTGTAAGGGTTTCACTAGACATTCTGAAGGGCTGCTAGAAGGCCATTGCCGTAGTTGAGGTGAGAGCTAACCATGGCCTGTAGCAAGAGTTGGATGGCATACTGAGCAAGGTAAGGCCTGATTTTTCTTATGTTGAATAGTACAAAGCGCTACGACCAGGAGTCAGACGCAACATGGTCAGACAAGGATAGCTGGTCATCAATCATGACACAGTTTCTCGCAACCTTGGTTGGGGTGAGAGATGAAGAGGTGATTTTTATGTTGATATTGTGATGGATAGAATGATTGGTGACCAAGAGTTCAGTCTTAAAGAGGTTTAGTGGAAGGTGGCGTTTCTTAATCCATGTGGATATGAGAGACAAGCTAATTGTTATTATGCAACAATTATCATTACGGAATTATGCAATATACAATTATTGCTATGCAACACAAATAGGCCTTATCGTTTTCATATTAATAAGAATTGCTGCTTGAATAATAAGTAATTGGGCATAATTTAGCGTTAAAATACAGTCTTAGAGTATGAAGCATGATAAGGTATGGTTGCAAGGATAATGGATATAAGGGGAGCCTACATTTTTGTTAGTTAACTAGGCTTTAAAAATAAACACTATTGTATGCTAACTTTACTAAATAGGGCCTAGGCTACTTTTTAGGTTTGAAATGTTTCATACTCTATACTTGTAGTACTGTATATTTGTTCTTGATAAGGTGCAGGTTCTTTTTTTGTGTGTGGTACTATGAGTCTACCCTTCATCATGACATTGATTGCATATTTAACATGTTTCATACTGTAACATTTAGGCCTACTCCAGATATGGTACCAGGCCACTATTTTTGAACGTTTCTTACCGATGATGCCTTTTTATTACCGAATGCAGTATGCTACCAGTTTACGAGCAATGCACCTGCTACTTACGTCTTCTCTCAAGTCACACACATCAGACATCAATCTGTGTATTTTTCATTCAGCTGTATTTAGCTTAAAGTTGTATTTTTTAATATGAAAAAAGAACCGAGGTCTGGACCTCATAGATTGGTATATGCTCATGTGAAGGACAGATAACCACACAGGTCATTCACACTAGCTGCCCAGGCTATGCACTATGTAGTTATGTGGTTCAGGATGGAACCCCCGCTAAAATGTAAAAAAAAAAAAAAAGGTTTCAGAGCAAGACACCAGTTAGCATTCTAGCAAGCTATTAAGGTACAGACATTACCCGCTCATTAACAATGTGCATACTGCAAGACAGTTGCTAGCTATTTACAAGCTAACACCAGCTTGGTAGCATAATAAACACAAACAACTTAACTGTCTCACTCTGAAGTAACTGCACTAACCATAAGAAATTGTCGGGAGAGTCCAGGTTACTATGTTATGAAGGAGAAAGCACAAACAGATTCGTTATCCTGACACTTGTTTTAGTCTACAATAACACCATCTGTAAGACCTACCAGTAATCTTAATTTCATGTTTACATTTAGCAAATGCTTATGGTATTAATAAGACATATGTTTCAATTGTATTTATGTTCCCCTGTTTATCACTTTAAAATAAACTATATTCCTATGTGGTTCTTGCCACTTCAAAGAAATGTAACTTACAACCGGTTTAAGTAATAGTACATTGGATACTATGGTATGTTATGAATATACCACCACTACAGTAACCCCTCTGTTAGTCTGTGTTAGCCTATAATGTGCAGTTCTAGTTGACTTCATGACCTTGGCACAGATTGGATAGAAACAAGTAAGATGAAGCAGTTAATCTTTTTATGTGTTTTTATGTGACCTTAAGGTATGCAGATCTGTCTTGGATGACATAAAGTTTTTGCTCAACCATTGGCTCTATAAAGCACAATTTCTATGGCTACCCAGCACATAGGCTGTCAGCAAAGTGGTAAGGTAGAAAGAAGATCTATAGGCATAATTTCATAATTATTACATAATTCTTCCAAGTTCCATGTCACACTCTGATTATGATTTGTCAGTCTTGATGTTATGTAACCAATATACCAATATATATATATATATATATATATATATATATATATTCACTGCCATATTTTCCTTCCCAGAGAGAATACGGACTCAGAGATGGTTTACTGAAACAGAAGCAATGAAGAGAACAGGATGAAAAAAGCTGCCACCAGTCTCGAGCATATGCTGAAATAATTAAGGGGAAAAATCTCTCGCTCGTGCAAACTTCCAATTGCCAAAAAAAATAATGTGTCTCAGACAAAGGAAAAGACCCCCATGGTGCCTGGGTCTACAGTTTCTGTCATATGTATTCCTGTGGGGTTTCACATGACAAAAAGCAGAAAGTTGTTTTGTCCCTCTTCCTGTCACGTTACACCCCTTAACCAGAGTCTCCCCCCCCCTCCCCCCTCCCCCTCTCTCTTTCTCATGTTGTCTCGTTGTCTGTGCTGTCAGCCCATACCCCGGCACCTGCTCTCATGTTCCTAATTAGTCTCATTTCATTAATTATATTCTGCAGCACATCTCCTTATCCACTGCTCTCATGCTTTTTTCCCCATTTGCTTTAAGTTAGGGGCCGACTCCTCCATATGCCCTGTGATATATACATTTGAAGACCTTCAACCCTAAGGCCGGGGACGGGGGGCAAAAAGCAATGTAGAAAAAAAAGGATTGCTAGCTTACCTCATATCTTAGCTTTTAGAAGGTCTGAGAATTTTGGACGTTATGTATGTATATTAATATTAAGTGTAAACTATAGTATAATAATTTAATTATTCCCTAAAAACAATAGTTCATTCGTTTAAATTAACAAATTGTTTAATTTAATTAAAATATTCACAACCCATACGAGTTGATGTATAGTGTCAAACTGATATCTTGATTGTTATTCTGTTAGTTATATTCGTTATGTCCATAATCTACTGGTTTATAATAGTTCACTGATACGTGTGCACTCAGGGGATTTCTGCACCAATTCATCTCAAACTGGCATAGATACTCTGATTTGTTGTATGTAAATGCATTTAAACGGCATTTGTATGTGTTCATTCCTTGGCATTGCAGTGTTTTGTGACTGACACGCTCATCCTTCACCTCTTAAGTTTGCTTAAGAAAACAAGTCAAGTTCAAACACGGGGAGTGAGCAGATGTCAGAAGAGCACTTTGCAAAAGACAGGTTACCTAAGCACCTTTTTCTTCACCGTTAGCTTCTCCATTTGATTTGTCAAGTTCACTTGGATTATATGCCAGTGCTGTGCATCAGGCTTATTTGTAGTGAAGTAAACAATGGATTGCACTGAGGTGTGCGCCGAGAGAGACTCCAGTACTGCCAAGACTCTCAATTTAAAGTGGCCACACTAAATTTAATGTACTGACTAGGAATTGTGATTGCAAGACTATAGGGCTATCACTCATCATCTGATCCCAACAGAGGAGTGTGCTCATTGAGAGCAGTGTTGCCAAACAATTCCCACCAGAAGTCGGTATTGGCCCTCTGAAATGTCGCTAAAAGTCGCTAGATTACAAGATGATGTCATATATGACGTAAATACGTCCAATTTGCATACGTCATGCATCTAATGCATCTAAACGGCATCCTGTTGAATATACTGTTTGTTAGTGGGGCAGGGGAAGATGAGTGGGGATGGTGTCGAGGTGATGTTTATGTAGAACAGACTATTAGTATTATTATTACAATTCAACCTTTAGTTGTGTAGAACAGACTATTAGTATTATTATTACAATTCAACCTTTAATTGTGTAGAACAGACTCAGCCAGCTGACCAAATAGTCTCATATTGCAATTTTGACGCTGATGAGAACTCATAATCCACTCCAAACGGTTTAAAATATCTACATAGAATTTTAATCTTAAAAAATACACAAATCTTTAATCTCAAAAACTCCAGTATAGCCTCAGTGCCAACGGATGTTACCTTCATGTTCAGTTATGACTGCCCATATTTTTCGTGGCACGGTGAAGTTAATGACTGTAAGATGCTGAAATGAGGGCGTATGTACTTCCAGAGGACAGTAGGCTTAAATAGTCTACATAAATGAAGTCTACATAATTATTTAGACATGGTAATGACTGCACTAATAAAGCCTTATGATGTTATAGTATAGTAACTTTATTATGCCACTGATGACATCTTTGCCCCATGTTAAATGCTGTTTACTCACAACATGCTCTTTATGGGCCCATATGTGACTATACAAGCTTTCATAATAACACTTGCGCAGGGCTTATTCTACATCCTAACACTATAAGAGTGCAGTCATGTCGATTTTTCAATAGCTACATAGACTTACGTCAGTCGCTGTAATTCATTATGAATACTTCATAAACATTTATAAATGTGTTTATAATGATTTGTGGGTACTGGGCTTAAGTATAGTGTTACCAAACTCTAAGCTCTTGTTAAAAAGATTTTAAGATTTTTTATTTTCTCGTAGGGTGATCAATCCATACAATGTCCGTTGTATTGAAATTCAGGCTAGCTATCCTTCTGATGTATAGGCTAAACGGTAGGCCCTGAACATATTGTGTAAGTTAAAACTAAGATGTAAGAGCACTGCCATACAGAATTTGTGTTTGTATTTGTGTTTGTGTTTGTGTTTGTGTTTGGTTATTTAGGTGTCTTGTCCGCACCCTTTGCTGTAGCCCCCACAGGGAGGCCCGCCCAACGCTTTGGGAACCGCTGACGTAGACCAACCATTGTTGAGTGATTGCAGATAAACACCTGACCTATCACCACTGAACTGGCCCCAGGTTATTGGATGCCCATCCTGAATGAGCGTGGACGAGCATGCGGTGGACAAGGTGCCACGCTACTTTTCACCCAAGTGACACCTATGCAAGGCCATCCAAGGTACCAACCAATTCATGTGGGCATCAAAGTGGAAAGGGGCCTCGAGTTTCGTTTCCTGATCTGGGAGCGGGCACGGCTGCCAGGGCGAGGATCTGCCCCACAGCTGCCTCCCAGCCTCCTCTTACAGCAGGATGCGCCCGGGCCCCAAGAAAAGAAGAGATTAATAATGCAGCGCCTGATCAACATGGCCACAAAAGAAAAGATCAAAGTTTTGGAGGCGCAGGTGGAGACACAGCCTGATAGTATTTCCTGCTTGAGTTAAATAGCTGTGCATTGACCATATGGACGTTATTATTACCAGTGGGATGGTGGAGGGGCGGCTTGATCTGCAGCCCAGAAAATCACACGACACCTTAATTAGTGTCGCGCTCAGGTAATCTGGTGTGCTGATATTACCTGTAAGAGATCTTTTAGTCATTTTGGCCATGCGTGTCTGTTTGTTTGTTTGTTTAGAGTTTGTTACGGTCATAAATAATATGAGAGTGAACTGGTATTGTTGTTGCTGTCTCCTTTTTAATGTTGTTGTCTTGAAAAACTATTTCAAACAATAATGTAGGATGATCTGTGGATACTCTTGAAATCAAATAAAAATATAATATAATATGATATAATGTATATTTTCTATCATGTTCGGAATGTCTTTTTTCAAAAAATAATGTTGCATATGAAATAAATTGATATATTGCACTCTTTCTCCTTCACACACACTCTCAAATAGACTGCTAAATGTATCGACAAAATAACAAGGTTTAGCTATGTTTTTGAGGATAGGTCATCACATCAACAGATGCATGAGTGTTGATGAGTGAGATGAGTGTTTTATGTGTGTCTCTCCGATGGACAAATTAGAAATGGTTTATTGAGCAGCCATTGAGCAGCGTCTTGTTCATTTGGCTCTCCGTGACGGGCTGAGGTCGGCTGGAAACACAATGCAAATAATTCTCACCCGAAGAGGAATATTTGGGAAAAGGTGGAATGGCTTTATTCTATTAACCTCACTGTGGTGTTAAAGGATCTGTTTATGGAAAGGAAATGACAAGAAATCTGTCTGACAGGCCTGGAGTGAGACAGTTAAATGCCCCTCGCTGCTTTGGATAATTAATAAATAAAGTACCAGGGGAGCTCTTCCATGCCTTCCTGTATGACAGGGGCTGTCTCCAGTGCGCTAAAGCATTAAATGACCAATTTCTGTCAGACTAACTTCCACCGTGCACTCTCTCTCTCTCTCTCTCTCTCTCTGTCTCTCTCGCTCGCTCTTTCTCCAAAGTGAGCTACTTTGCTCTCTTTGCACTGAGTTTTTCAGCGACTGATGGCTCTAGTTCATTTCTGCTGAATTAATTGGTCCCTGAATGAATTCTGTTGACAGGGCAATTCATCATGTGTTTGGCCTGACAGTGACTGGGTGTTGGGAAGGGGTGGTGGGGTTGGTGGGGTGGTGGTGACTGTGTAGAGAGGAATGGGGAGCCAGGGGGAGTGTGGGGGTTAGAGTAGAGAGGATGGGGGTTGCCTTTTTCTTTTTCTCTTCAGTTAGACCCTTAACAGGGGGGATGAGAGAATAGTTTTTCTGCCTTTTCTTCTCCTGGATGTCTTGGGTGTCCGGGGGCAGCAAACAAACAACTCCCCTTAGTCTTTGTCAGCCTTTAGAAGATCTCTACTTGATTGGACAGTCAGGTCCACTAAGCTTGTCTCCCTTTAGACACCATTAGAACTCTTTCCCCCAACCTTTTCAGATGGGTGACATAATCTTTTAGTGAGGCGTTCTGCATTGGCTCTTAATTACATGATGAGTGCTACAATTGTCTTTAGAGGCAATTGTGTAGGTGCTGAAAGAAAAGTAGTTTGCGCTGCAAATTCAAGTGGTCAGATTTGGCTGCAACATGCCTGCAGGTCTGCTGATCACGTGGTGTTTGATAAGAATCCTGTGCTTATAATATAACTAATAAAATCAGTCTTTTGTATCCACTCAAAACCCACAGGCCAAGCAGAGCATCGATTTTTCTTTTTTTTCTTTCTCTCTCTCTCTCGCGCTCTTTGTAGTCAATCAGTGGCTGCTCATTAGGAACCTCACAAGCTTATGTAACTGTCTCCTGGATGGTCTCACCCAGCAAGGGTAAAAATGAGCTCATAATCGCTGTGCAGCCATCAAAAGAGTGGAGCCTGCTCCGCTGACACCCAGGCCTCAGCCAGCGGGGGAACCCCTCAACAGTGATGGCTACTACTTATTCATATCATACGTTGCAATGTCCAATTAGATACAGACCATGCAGATGAATTGGGAATTTGTTCATGTTAAACAAGACCCAGATTTCTTTGATAGTTTCACAATGAGTGCAGTCACATTCTTTTTCTTGCCAAAACATTATCATTTTCAATACTTAACAGGATTTCTGTACCATAGCATACTTGCTTTGAAGCAGGGCAGACCTCAGCATTATTCTTATTTCTTTTTATTCTCAGTGCTGTTTGTAGGATTTACGTGCTGGAACAGTGCATTATCATTTATAATACTGCTTAGTTATGTCTGTAACATTAAAATGACTTGGATGAAATTAATTTTGTATCACTTGATGATATGATTTTTTTTATTCAAGTCTTTATCCAGGCATAACTGCAGTCACTGAATTAACAGACAGCATGTGGAACACAGTGAAATGTGAAATATGACACAGTAATTCCACACAGAGAATTAGATAATTAAAATAGTCCCTAATGAGGCTGTTTTGATTGACACACCAGTGTTGGCCTTTCCCCTTCATAGCATCAGATATGACAGCAAGATGATGACAGGCACACTGGCTGCTGACAAGACTTAGCATCCATCGCCGTCCACTTCCTCTCCTCTGATTCCCCTGCTTTCTCCCTTTGTGACGTCTCATGACAGATATTTTTGTTCTTATGTGTGATGCTAACAAAGCACTTGTTTAATGCTTTTTTTCACTGCCTTCTGAAGCCCTATGGAAAGTGAACCTTTGTCATTGTGTTCTACTCTTATCTCCACCTTGTTTAATACTGTAGGGCAGACTAACAATCCAGAGATGGTTTGTGTTCTACTCTCCTCTCCACCTCGTGTAATACTGTAGGGCAGACTAACAATCCAGAGATGGTTTGCTGAAAGTCCTGTTGAGTTTGTTTGTGTTCTTTAGTGTTGTTGAGCTATTGCTCTTACTGCTGAGGAGATTCCAAGGTATACGTAAGCAGTGTCCAGTGTCCAGCAGACAAGTGGATCACTATCAGTCTTTCATGAATGCTTGAGTCATTTCTTTAAGATGAGTAAATTCAGGTTTAAGGTCATGCAAATGTAAATTTGTCACACTGATGTTGTCAACATAGTTTTTCTACATGTTAGATAGAGGATAGGTATGTAAGCAGGATAGAGAATGTTTCATTTTTATTAGTAGTAAGGTTGCGATGATGGCACAGAGAAAATGATTGTCTCATTTTTTTCAGTAAGGAAGAACAATTTCACACATTTCAAAAAGGAAGCAATAGTATTATATCATACATTTCGTGGAACCAATTGCCAAATTTGATGGGCCGATACTTACTAAGTCTAACGTCTGCGACAAGAGACAGCAGTGCCAGGTTCCCCTGACTGAAGCACATCATCCCCCATCCAAAACCAGGCCTCAATGAGGGTCAAGTGTTTCAGTAAATGTTTCTAGAAGCTCCGCACTGCCTGGCTGGGCCCCTTGGCAATCTTTGAGGAGTGGAGAGGATGACAGGTGCTGTTTGTAATGCCTTGCTGATGAGAGCCAATCAGCTGATTCCATTCTGGTGTTTTTTTTGTCTGTTGTCATCTGGCATGCTAAAGTAAAGATGAGCTTGATTGACAGATGCACTCGGGTTCACAGTTTATTGGTTTCAGCAAAAGAGCCAGATATGCCAATTTAGACAGGGGACTGACAAAAAAAGTTTCCATCTAAATGGAATAATTTTACCACTGGGAATTCTCAGCTGGGGAAGAATGCTAGCTAGCTTTTTTTTTTTTGATTTTTTAACAAGGCCTGAATGACAAACATATACGACAGTTAGAGTCTGACAGAACATCAGCCTTTGATGCTTCACAGGGGAGCTATGAAATAAACAATAGGCAGAGAAACTGAATTACCACTGGATGGGCTAGTGTGCCTGGCAGGCGGGAGGGAGGGCTGCTGCTGCCGGTGCTGCCGGTGCAGTGGCGTCTGCAGAGGGAGGCCGACGGACGCGTCATTAAATATACAGAGTTCTGCCGCTCCGACTCGGCTCCATAACTCTCTACAAGAGAACCCTGGGCCCGTTTGTGCACCATTCATCTGCCTCTTACTCTCACTGTTACTCATACTCACTCTTTCTCTCTGTGTGTGTGTGTGTGTGTGTGTGTGTGTGTGTGTGTGTGTGTGTGTGTGTGTGTGTGTGTGTGTGTGTGTTTCTGCATCTTTCTGTTATACACACTTGTTCTGACTCTGTGTGGTTCATATCAAACACACACACATATAGAAGTGATTGGGTATAACTCTTTAGAAAGCATATTTCATACGGAACTTGCACACAATTTACACATACAGTTAATAAGAGTTTTTATCCTTCTGAACATGTGTAATGTAACATATCTGAGTACTGCAGTTCACTGAGGTTCATGTTTGTAAAGGTAAGCATCAGTGCGTTGTGGGTGCTCTGACCCTTGAACTCTGGCTGATTGTCAGGGTTAATAACGAGTAACATTGAGTTGACATACAAAAACAATTTTATTTCTCATGTTCACCAAAAGTGATCAAACAGAAACAGAATGTAATGACTGAGGCCATGTGATTGTTGTTTTAGACTTTCAGCATCATTTCTCTTATATTGACATACTGTACATTGTGTACATTTACATTGGAGAAGGCTCGTCCCATTTACAGGGTCTTGGGTTTTGCCTATTGTGAAATTATGTTTAGCATATTTCTAATATAGAGATGACTGGTTTGTACATAGCGAAGTTCTTTTTGTTTTTTAGAGGAGCTGCACTCAAAATGTATCCATTATTGGTATGGAACTGAACATGGTCACCAGTGTTGTCTGCGTTTTCAATACATTGGTATTATATCTGTTTGTCTGTTCTCTTAAAGTAGGTGCATAACCGTGAGAAAATGTGCCTTGGAGAGTTCTTGTTTGCTTTGCTGTTACACATGTGCTGTTCTGGAGAGGCCTATGTGCTAGATGTCGTTGAGTGATCTTGTCCACTGTTTTCTCTGGTAGCTCTTCACAGGCTAGCGCAGGCTGCTGATCTGACATCCCATTCACCACAGTCGTAAAGAATGTGTGAGTATAAGATTTTCGTTTGCAAACAGTGGAATTATGCAGCAGAAAAAAATATACAGAAAGCCATTTTACTCAATTTGCATAGTGACTTAAACATGATGAGAACAGAGAACATGAAACCGACATACACACAAACTTTCATGTGTTTTAAACCAAAAACACCATTGCCATTAGAATGATGTTATTTTGTGCTTTTTTTCAAAAATGCACAAAGTGTAAGACACAATTGTAATGTTTTTAAAATTATTTTATCTACAAATGCAACCAGTAAATTAGTACGATAGTGCAATGGTCAAGTGTCAGGTGATCTTATTTACACAGAAGAATTGTCTTCACATCTTACACAAATCATTCTACAATGCGGCAATTTGACGCTGATGACGTAACATTAAACGGTTGAATTTGTTCTTTTTTTGTTTACAGTTGGTATATGCATTATGACAAACTTTTGCCTCAGTGTACCACATACAATTTCATTGACAACTAACATAATACTGCTTTATTAATGCATACATATACTGCAAATAAAATATTAAATATCAAACTAAATCTTTGGCAAATGTGGTAAAAAGTACATTCATTTACATTTCCGCTCTGAGTATATGAGCCTTTTTATTTGCCTCCCTTGAATGCTTTGCTTTAGTGTTTAACAGAAAGACGATAAAAACACTGTATGTTCTTATAAACCTGTCTTTTCATAGGACCCATTTTATTGACCTCGTCCATTCAAAGCAAAGTTGTGAGGCAATAGTCAGTCACAACATTGCTAATGATTTTGCTAAAAGTCATATTATAATAGAAATAAATGAGGCGCATATTTTGTCAAAAGTGTATTGTTATGAATAATGGGATTTGATACACAAGAATGACATGATACGATCATTCAGGTTGATAGTTTTATCTGAAAATAATGTCAAATTGCTTTGAGTTCACAAAAAAGTATTCTAATAATTTGGGGTTTCTGAATGTCATGATATGGTACTAATAATGCTGGAGAGTATTAGTTGATGATGGTTGAATGTCTTTGCTGAGTCTTTAGTAATAAACCTTGTGAAATCACAAACATAGATATAGTGCAACAAAAGAGCAAAGAATGATATTGCATGGACTTGTATATTTTGCTGCGTTTATAAAATATAAAAGATGCTGTAAAGAAACACAATTCTGCACATTGATAGAAATTTTCATACATCACAAAAAAGCAAATAATAATTTAAAGAAATTATCTTAAGTTCGGTTAGGTCCATGGTGAGTCATGGGTTCCTCTGACATTTTAATACTTTTTATTTTATATATATATATTTTTTACATCTGATTGTGTATCACAGAAAGTTCATGTCAGTTGTTTCAGACTCACACTTACACATTCTGTTTTTCTGTATGGGCACTGCCACGACCAGTCCCAGTGTGCAGCCCTGTGAATGTCTGTGTCTGTGTCTGTGTCTGTGTGTGTGTGTGTGTGTGTGTGTGTGTGTGTGTCTGTGTCTGTGTCTGTGTCTGTGTCTGTGTCTGTGTCTGTGTCTGTGTGTGTGTGTCTGTGTGTGTGTGTCTGTGTGTCTGTGTGTCTGTGTCTGTGTCTGTGTCTGTGTCTGTGTCTGTGTGTCTGTGTGTCTGTGTCTGTGTCTGTGTCTGTGTCTGTGTCTGTACTATTCTGGCATATGACTGCGGGGTGGTGCTGGGTGGGACACTGGCATGAGCCAGCACAGGCCTCCAGTAGGTAAGCATTGATAAGTTGATGTTAGTCATGGTCAGGAATGTGTTGATTCATGAGAAGAAATAGCAAAGAAAACCATTTAAAAACACATCAATTGTTACTTTGTATTCTTCACACTGTTTTCACCTTTTTCTTATACTTTATTTTATATATATATATTTATATATATATAAATTTCTATACTCTTTCAAAGTTTCCTGTGGAAACTGCCAGGTCTTGGTGATGTAAAAGAACAGCGCCTGATGTTTTGAGTGCTCTGAGGGTCCGGGGTGTGGGGGTGGGGGGGGGGGGGGGGGGGGGGGGGGGGGGGGGGGGGTGGACACGTGTGTGTGAATCTCTCCCATCAGCTGATCCTCCTAATCCAACAGTTGCCCCCTTGAACTGGTTTCTTTTGGAGCCATTCTCTTTGTCTTTAGCACCATTCAGACTGGTGCGATGTGGAGGCCACAGCCATGGTCCTGCAGTTTGATTTGGTTTCCATGGTAACTAGTGGCGGTCATAGGCGGTGGCAGCAGTGGGTGCGGAGCCCCGAGATGCCGTACTATAATAATAAGGGGAACCTGGAAGTGAACAGAAGAGTGGAGCGTCATCATGGTGTTTGGTTCCTATGACAACACGTCAGAGCGTTAGCCTTACGGGGATGGAGTTACTGCATGTGAAAGACAGGAGTAGCTGATGCTATCATCTCAAATCCTAAACGATGACTACTTAGGTGTATGGTGGGCTTTTATTTGAACAACAATTATACCACAATCAGTGTGAAATTATGAGCATGTAGTAAAAATAATGTTTTATCGTGAAGAAATTGTATTTTTATATAAACTACAGAATAACAGAAAACGGAGCAGGTACTTACTTAGTAATGCTGGATTGCTGAACCGCCATGCTTCATTATATGTTGTGTACTGTGGGTGGGAGTATGGATTTCCTGAAAAGTCGCTTCCTGAAAACACAAACACAAAAACCAGACTTAGTCATTTATGGTCATATTCTTCTCAGTAATCATTTCAAAACAACTAGGGATGCAAGCGTTTGTTTAGTGATGGTACTGTTGAGGTATGTAGATCTTTATGGGTTTTGACTTGTTTTAGATAGACTAGATACCAATGACATTGTTCCCCACCACAAGATGCCAGATACTCCTGCCCTACTATACGGGGCTCAATTTATTAGCATAGTTAATCCTCTTATTCTTTTTTATTTCTATCTTTTTTTTTCCTTCTGTATGACTTTAGAGTGGTCTTTGACACTTTAACCAAAGCCTTACTTCAGGACTCAAATGAAAAGCCCAATGGATCCTTGCTTCCACGCTTTTTTTTTTTCTTCCTCAGTGTTACTGTTTCAGGCAGTAGGCTTGGGGGGTGACAGTGAGCAGTGCTGTGGGTCCCAGCACGCGTCTCGCTTTTATGACACAATAAAGACTGGCTCCTATATGAACCTGCTGAGGAATGGCTTCTGCTTTAACAGTTTTTGAGGTCTGTCACTAAATCTTATCCATTCTGAGGGAGGCTGATGGATACCCACACAAAAACACCCAGTGGTGGTAGGATTCAAGAATCTCTCTGTGCACATTTGACCACAGAAAATGTATCTGGAATGAAAAGACATTTGATGTATATGTAAAGATATTTTGCCATAACAAATGAAACCTGTCAGGCAATTAAATGTGGTGAGTGAAGTACACATGTCTGCTGGGTCCACGGTCACAGTGAAAGGTTGAATCCAGCTGAAGCACTCAAGGGTGACGGGGAAGGGGGGACAAATCCTTTCTTCTGCAGCATGATGTAAAATACTGGTTGTAAAATCTCCTCTCTCTATGCCTCCATATACCCCTTCACAAGAGCGATGGGGCTGATTTGATCTGTCTCTGGCAGTATCCCTTGACCTGCTAAGGAGACTGTGGTGGCCTTTACACAGTGAAAGTTGAGCAGAATGGTCCAGGCTAATCTGAGAGTAGCATCAGGGCTGAGCATGTGTGCTTATGTTGTTTGGATCATTGTTGTTGTTGTTGTTGATTTGGGAGAGGGTATCCAGCCGGCTGCCAGATTGCATCCTTGCGGGTTTGCAGTGAAACTCAAGCCAGGTCCCTCGGAGAGATAGTGATTTAAATATTTACAGCCCTTCCCAGCCTCTGTTTTGTGACCCTTAACTGTTTGCTGTGAACCTGAACTGCAGGTTAAGTAGAGGGGAAAGAGATACGCTCTGCAGCGCCGGGCAGGATGGGAGCCGTGTTTATCGACGGCCCGCCCGGGAGAGTGGTCCGACACAGAGGGATAATGAGCCCTGGAGCCCGGGCGGAGCGGAGAGGAACTGTCCTATATCCTTGCCACTGATTGCTTATTGAGTATGTTAAATTTCCTAGCCAGCCAATGGCAGTAGCCACACAGATGTCCACAGGGGGCTGAAGCGAAAGATCCTCTCTGATCAGTGTTGTGGGTCCACCCAGTGCATTGAGAGTCTGTACATCACTCTAAGAGGGCTCTGCCTGCAGAAGCATCACCTCTCCTCCGCATACTTATCTTATAAACAGCATAACGATATACTCCGATCAGACCATACTCTTAACGTCTCCTCCGCATACTTATCTTATAAACAGCATAACTATATACTCCGATCAGACCATACTCTTTACGTCTCCTCCGCATACTTATCTTATAAACAGCATAACGATATACTCCGATCAGACCATACTCTTAACGTCTCCTCCGCATACTTATCTTATAAACAGCATAACTATATACTCCGATCAGACCATACTCTTAACGTCTCCTCCGCATACTTATCTTATAAACAGCATAACGATATACTCCGATCAGACCATACTCTTTACGTCTCCTCTGTGTTGTTTTTTAAAAACAAAGATTCAATATTTAATTGAAGTGATGAAATAATGAACGACTGAATGAGTGCATATCATTGTGCAATAGTATGGATTACAGAGGTATTTTTGTCTGTGAGTTTCTGCCATGATTATGACTTTGGTGAGCACATCTTGAAGGAACACATGTTGGTTTTTGATTGTCCTCAGATTTCCTGAAGACGATTAGTGGGTGAGAACTACACACTCAGAATGTTACGACCCATCTTAAAATTAATGACACCATAAAAAACATAATGTCACTTACCAGGCACCATTCCAGCGAGGGTTGAAGTGGGGTAGCTTCCCTGGCCGGTGGGGGGTACATGAGGGGGGTATCCCGGTAAAGTGGTGCTCGCCATGTCACGACCTGAAGACACAAAAGTAGAGTGCTTAGAAAAACAAAACTGACACTTCATCAATGAAAAAGACAGAGCAATGCATTCACTCCTTTTTTCTTCATCCTTTCATAAATACAGAAATTGTTATTAGTATGTTATTATATACAACAAAATATCTCAGGGTTTTTATGCCTGATTTGAGAGCCTATAATACGGTGGTGAATCATAAAATATTAAACTATGATATAAACTGCTTTAAACATTAAAAATAACATACATCACACAAATGTTATCACAAAGTTCTCTCTTAATTGATCTGGGTTATGCTAATGTGGCATTTCCAAGGGGACAACAGCACCCTATCATAACTCGGGTAACAGTAAAAAACCCACAACTCAGAAAGAACAACTCCAACCCCGAGTACTGTATCAAGCTCCAACCTCCGGCTGACACCCAAGTTCAGCACTCCATAAATGGCTGCACTGTCTTTGGACCACAGACCCATTGCCCCTTATTTCAGTGTTCACGTTTCTAATCCTTCAAATCCCTTTTACATAAACATATGGTCGTAGTGACTGGTTTATCCAGCGCCCGCGGCTGAACAGAGACATACAGTACACACTACAGCCTCCCCGCGCCACGGCTATACTCAAACACTCTGCAGTCATTTAGGGGCTAAAAGCAGCACTGGGGCTCCGCATTCAGACCCTGTAATTGGGGCTGACGGCCGCCTATCCTGGCTGGCCTGGCTTGTTCTGAAGCACGTAGGCCCCACGGCGGCTCCGGGCTCCGGCTTCAGAGGGCCCAGTATCATTGTTAGCAGGGCCAGTGCGGGTGGGTGGGGGGGGGGGGGGGGGGGGGGGGGAGGTGGTCCGAGAGGGGAATAGTGGTCTGGTGGTCATTAACGAGGCAGGCGCTCAGAGTCGCAAGGCTGTTTGTATAATATATCAAGCGCACATATTTTGAAAGCGAGGTGCATGATGGGATTTGGCTGATAAAATGAAAGCCTGTGATCTGACGCTCACTACATTTCTGTGAAGAAAATCAGATTTTGTTTTGTATTTTAGAAATATTATCTTAAGATCAAACATCCAAAATATACTTTTGATCAAGTAATAGCAATAATCCAATGCAAAATAAAAAAAACGGTTACAAACACGCAGACTTAATTTGGATAAGCAGTGCTAAACATTTCTTCATGTAATAGTCTGAAACAGGGTAAGATTGCTGCCTCTCCCGTCCAGCACAGGCTCAGTGGGTTGGGATAGGGGTTGTACCTGCTATCATAGGCTGGCTGGCATATTGGCCGTAGCCGGGGCCATGGTGGGCATAGGCAGCGCAGCAGGGGGTGGAGGCATCTACTGACACGCTGGGCTGGAAGGGCAGGAGCTCAGCTAGGCCCACAGCTGCCAGGGAGGAGGAGGAGGAGGAGGAGGGGGTGAAGGGGGCCAGGGAAGCCTCGTGGGGCTCCTGCTTTACACACACCGAGGACGAGTTCGAGTCTGCCAGGTGAAGAATGGAACAAGAACCCACACACACAGCGTGCAGCCACAGTCGTACCCACACGGACAGACATGTTCACACACACCCACGTGCACACACACACACACACACACACACACACACACACACACACACACACACACACACACACACACACACACCAAACACACAAAATGAATCATGAATAATGGAAGTGGTATCACAAAATCAAAAGTGCTTATGAACAAATGAATGAGTGTGCTTGAGTGTGTGTATGTGTTTGTGTGTGTATGTGTGTGTTTGTGTGTGGGGGTGTGCATGGGTACATGTATATGTTACATGAAAAGTAATGGCAGGCTTTGATGGTCTCCATTTGACCCTAATGTTGTTGCATGTTTCAGAGCATTTTGGGCACATACACTCTTTTAAACCTGGAGGAATTAGTTCACAGTAAGCCAACAAGTGTAAGCCACAGAGTGTGAATGGTGTGACCTTTGGGCTGACAGGTGAACAGGAGTCAAAGGGCAGAGGGCTCACATAAAAATAACACACACACACACACACACACACACACACACACACACACACACACACACACACACACACACACACACACACACACACACACACCCTGCAGGTGCCTTCACAACACTAAATATAATGCTAACTTAGACTCGTTGGCCAGGCCAAAACCTCTTCAACTTTTTGGAATTACTAAATCACTATATCTGAGCAGTTTATATATTTTTTTAAACATTCCTTGTATATAATGAATCTGAATATTACAAACTCAATCTTCAGTCTTGCGCTATGGTTTACTGAAATAATCGTATTCTATTTAAGCACAGTACATCTCTTCCTATAAATCACTTCAGAGTTACAAACACAAACCAGTAAAATAAATCAAGCTCAAATGTATGGCATGATTTCCCTGCGGTTTACAGCTAAAACACTGTAAAACAAGAAACACCCACAGCTGAAAAGAGCCGCTATGAAGCACAAACCTTAATATAAAATGTCTTATGAGCGTTGACATCTTTCATTTTGTCACATTTGCTAGTGCAACCCATGTAATCAGTATGAGCGCTCCGCACCCCCTCCTCTGTGTTGGACCAGCCTGCTCTCTCTCTCTCTCTCTCTCTCTCTCTCTCTCTCTCTCTCTGCTAGCGCTGTCCGTTGGGATAGCTCCCCCAGCACCATGATAGCCTCATTAGCTGCCTCCCAACTATTGTTGTTTTACAACTGAACTGTGTGTTGAGATTCCTCATTAAGATAAGGGCGCCCTTTATATTGGACACAATCCTGACAACCCTTTTCAGATGCCAGGAAATCGTCCAACTTAACTGCCCCCCCCCCCTCCCCCCTCCCCTCCCCCCAACACAGACACACACACACACACACACACACACACACACATACACACACACACACACACACACACACACACAAACACACACACACACAGACACACAGACACGCACACACACACACACACATACACATACACAAAACACAAATCAATTACAGGATCCACCACATCTCTTTCACTACGCAAAATGACCTACACTAGCAAGATGCTGGAAGATGGATGATTATGACAAAATCTTTTTTTTTTGTCTGCCTCCAGCTTTGAAATAAAAGCACAATGTTGAGCAAAAATACCGTACAACAAAGGGTTAAGTGGACAAATAAAGTCCGCAAACAATCCCCAATGACTACACTGCGTGAGGAAAATGACTGCTATAAAGGCAGCACTTCCAGATAAGGCCCCAGAGGCCAATAAAGGCTTAGAGCAGTGAGGAAGTGGAATTAGGCTCCTGTTCGCTCACAGCCTGTGGAGCCGGTGTCAAACAAACGGAGACACTTCACTCGCACACTGGCCCCGGCGTGTTCAAGCCCACTGAACTTCCAGACTAATCAAAAGTGGTGTTTCTTGTTGTCCCAGAGACAAGCAGGAGCCGAGCGAGCGAACGAGCGCCGGAGGCCTGTCAGAGTCCTGATGGCTGAGATGGAGGATAAACACTGGTCTTCCAGGAGGCGCTCCCAACAAAACACTCCACATGAGGAGCAGAGGATATAGAGTCCTCCACTTCTGTCTTCCCCACCACCGCAAGGCTTCTCTCAAACTCAGGGAAAAAAAAGAACTCAAACGACCTTCCTTCCCTTTTTCTATGGAACCAGCGGAGCAATGTCACCTGCACTGGCATCTTTAGGGGATAGAATTATTAAATTCTGCATAAACCAAAAACAGCTACTACAACCATTAACCTCAATTTTCTACTTTCACCAAGTGGCAATTTATCAGTGGCTGGGAAAACAGGCTTCTTCCCAATTAATTATAACTAAGTAAAGAATGTTTGGACCCAAGTAAAAGTCATTAATTACCCAATGTGTGCTCAAAGGTTAGTGTGCTGTTGTGAGGACAAGCCAAACATTAATTTCATTTGTCGGGAGCCTGTGGTCTCTCTCTTGTACAGAGACACAGGACACACATCGGGCCCCTCAGGTTAGATGGCTGCTTGTTGTTTGCTGTTCACTGGAGACTAGCAGGGCCACACTTGGGCAAAAAGGCTCTCCTTTGGATACATTTCAACTGCCGTTCATCGCTAGGCTCAAGACAACACAAAGCAGCCTATTCTTTTCAGGCACAGCATACGCCACTTCTCCTCCTTCACTTACATGGCCCTTCAGAAAACGAGAAAAAAAAATTATGGGACACAGAACTCTCAGACCCAGAGCGTTCTCTCTATTCTGCCATTCGTCTGAAGCTTCCCAACCAGGGAGAACCCTTCAGCACCTGTTCAGGTTTTCAAGACCACAGAGGGGTGCCCATTTATACTGTGCCATCCCACTGGCACCAGGAAGACTCTGATTATGGTGCCCAGCGGGGCGGGAGCCTCGGAATCCTAAGTGGCAATTCATTCTGAAGGTATGTGCAAAACGCCCTTTTAAAAACAAGACTTATATTCTGGAGTCCATCCAGGTCCTTTCTCTGGACTTGAATACATCATGCCGTGGTGCTCCTCCACTGTGCACACACAAGGAGAGTGTGGAATGCAAACTGCTGAGGCAGGTCCACATGAACGAGTCTCTTTGTCCCTCAATCAAAACGAACGCGAAAAGAAAGCCGGTGCCAGACAGTAAGTCTTCTTGTCTCACTACACCTCAGCAGTATATGTCGTGTATATGTGAAGAAACCAGTGGAAATATACACATGTTGTTTTCCACACGTTCCATAAGAGCAATTCAAGACCAAATGTGAAGGTGTAAAAACCTCCAGAGACATCAGCGATGTTCTTTTGCCTTTGTGAGATCAGAGAGATCTCAATGATATGTGTTAGAAATAACATTGCAGGAGGGATGGCAAATCATTCTTAAATCAGAGATGGTCTTTTGCCTTTGTGAGATCAGAGAGAGCTCAATGATATGTGTTAGAAATAACATTACAGGAGGGATGGCAAATCATTCTTAAAACAGAGAGAGGTCTCTGGTGACTACACACCGTGATCTAAATCCCTCTCTCATTTCTACCAGTCACACACACAGGTACCACAGCTCTCACAGCAGGAGCAGGGGATACACACAACATGTCTGGAGCTGCCTGCACAGTGTCCCTACGATTCTAATTTCGGTTTGCAATGAAGAGTTCATTAATCATTCATCTTTAATAGATTATGCAAATCTTGAGACATAAAATCAACAAGATCAATAACTGCATGAATTAAATTGGCCTGAGAAAACATATTCAGGAATTAACATAATCTTAACCATAAACGCATAATTATTTCAGGATTGGATCTCACTCTAAATGTGGAGAATCATTTGATGTTTTTTTGTGCATGGTCCTTATAGTCATTTCCAGGGTTTATAACATGCTAGTAAACCCTAACAATCCACTGCCACCTTTTCACATCACATTACATTACATTATATTACATTAGTCATCCCTTAAAAACCAACCGGATTAAATGCACATGATCCCTATCTGGTAATTTACATGTACAAATAAATCTGAATTTCTCTAAATTGATATTCTGTTAAAATGAATTGTAATATTTTTTTTTCTATAATATAAAATAGGTATATTTGAGTTTCAAATTAACCTTTAGAACGTGTGTTTTCTGTTTATCTACCAACATCAGTGGCAGTATGCTGAATAAAAATATGTGTGGAAGCATTTAACAGAGCAAACTTTTTTTTCACTGAGGGAAGTTTTTATTTCCTCGTGCCCAGTGAAGCGAGAGCTGGTCCGGCCTGGGAGCCCCTGAGGAGCCCCTGAGGAGCCCAGCCCAGGTGCAAGAAAGGCCACCTGCCACGGGGGAGCTCCCTCGCCCGAGACCGCTCTCATACAAAGGACAAAAACACACCTTTCTTCTCATGAGGCCCAACTCCCAGGGCAGGGGAAACTTACCTCCCACATAATAATGAGAAAAAAAGCCTATTCTTTTGGCATAGTGCTCACTTGGCTATCATTTGAGAAGGGGCATTGCAATTTTCAATCATCCTGTCCTCCACCCACACAGACTCATTGGCTTTGATGGCTCCTGCATAATTATGTGAATTTTATTAAAAGCTTGGTGTATTAATCTCAAGACTGACAGTTGGCTATCAGTAAAGTTAACCTTCTGCTTGGTGATAACAGCAGCTCAAATGAAACAATATTTCAATTAGCTCAGCAGCCATTATGCAGGTCAGGGCAAAAGCAGCAGCCAAGGGATGAAAAGCATGGAAGCTTAGTGAGCAGCTACAAAACATCCACAGCAGTAACCACCTTAAATATGGTCTTGATACACTTCAAAGAAATCCAACTCAAATCCACCTTAAATATGGTGTTCATACACTTCAAAGAAATCCCTGTGTTTGCAGAAGCCACTCAGTGATCTCCTAGCCCTTTCTATGTACCTGTGAAACAGTATGATACCACTGCCAGTCAGGCAATTACAGTCAGCTCTATTGACGCTGCTAATAAGTAAGCTTGAATTCTGCCATTTTCTGATGACTAAATGAACCCTAAAAAAAACCAGTCAATTCTTATGCTGAAACCCTCTAGAGAAGCAAGCAAACATTGACATCTGCATATGCAACTCACTTACAACCAAGCTCCAGTTAAGCTCCATATTCATGACCCTGACCCAAGGCTCTCCAGTGTACATTCGTACCTCATTCTCTCATTTAGAAGGCATGTTAAAGGACTAGTGGCCTTGTGTAGTGCTAGGCTACAGCTGATCTGGGAACAGGGCCGCACAGGTCCTTACCTGTCACTACAGGGTAGCTTTGGGACACACTGGAGCCCAGGTCTGAGCTCGCGCTGGTCGACAGACTGGGCTTGACCTCGTCCAGTCCGGGGTTCAGTGCTGGTAGTGAGTATTCGTTAGCCTGCCAACAAGGGAGGTTGGAAACTTCAAACACTTGGAAAGGAATTGGTAATATGCACTAAACCTCCACCCACTGCCTCCCACTCCCCCAAATTCCCTCTCTAGTGTAAAGAGACACTAATGTGTGTATATTTTCGCAGAAAGGCACAGGGCAGGAGGAGTGGGCTGAATACATTAGGGCTGTGCGCGGGGAAGGGAGCAGATTTGGGCTGCGACTGAAAAGCTGGGCGTCAGCTGCTCCTTTGTGCTTGACTGCAGTCATCCCCCTGACCAGCCAAGGGAGGAAACATTCATGCTTTGTTACAGAGGGGACATTTGTTTGGGAAGGACGGAAGAAGTCAACCTTGCCATCCCACCAAAAATAAAATAACTAAATTGTCTTTGATTAAATGTTTATTTTAAATGTCTGTGCTATTTTTTATTATTTTATTATTATTTCAGATAGAAGCGGTATATTTCAATGGATAATTGTATGTTTTTAAAAATAAATTATATTTTGGAAACATTTTGTCCATTCTAAAATATAAATGACTTAAGCTGC
>NC_045164.1:15417843-15540343 GCF_900700415.2 Clupea harengus
TTTAGCAGCGCTAGACAACAGTGTGGACAGCGACCAAACACCCGCGAGTAGAGGCTCCTTTCATCATCCCTGCCACCTCAGAGTCTGCCACCTTCCCTATCAAGATGCCTTTATTCCCTCACCTCCAGTGCAGCACCGGCCCCGCACTCTCACAGTCTGACCAGACAGCGCCTAAACTGTGGCCCAATGTACTGGAACACATTTAATGAATACATTTCTCTCTTTCTTTCCTTTCTTCTTAAGTCTCTCCGTCTCGCTCCCTCTTTTCCCTGCCTCTCCGTCTCTCCATCTCTTTTACACCAGAGTAACGCGGTGCACCATTAGTCCTCTGCACCAGGACTCATAATTGACTTTCTCAAACATGATTGCTCTTTGTGTGAATCTCATATTCCCTTTAACACTGGGCAGATTCTTGTGGTATCATTGACAGCAGCAGGGTGGCTGGGCTGGGCTGGGCTGGGCTGGGCAGGGCTGGGGGCTGTGTCTGTCTGTCTGCTTGAATGCAGATGTAGCTGGGAAGCGGGGCCTGAACCTTTTGTGTCCTTTGATAAGAAGCCCTGACACCCTTTGCTCTTGCAGTTACGCTCCATGGCCTTTCTCAAATCTCTGGCTTTCTCTTTTATACTGAGGTGATCATGATGATGAAATTGGTGGGATGTTCTTATTGAATTTTTAAAGCTGATCCATTTCTTGGTTTGGATGCATTTTTCTTTTTTTTCTGCTTTCTTTTTATAGTTAGCCCGTATTGATACACTGGCACAAAAGTGCTTCCTCAGCCATAAGATTTAGGCTAGGGCCGCCGGCTGTTTCCTTTAATCATGTTTTTATTTGAACCTACAAAACATGCACTGGACTTTTTCAATGCTGCCTTTTCCTGCCTTTGTGGAGTCTATATGGATATAACTTAAAATAAATTCCTTGCTATATATTTAAAAGCTCTATCTCAAATACTATCTCACACACACACACACACACACACACACACACACACACACACACACACACACACACACACACACACACACACACACACACACACACACACACACACACACACACACACACACACACACACACCTCCCATGCCTGATAAAAATGTCGTAATTTCTTGTTCTTTTTCTGTACTACAATTTATGACAGCATGTTTCTGCTACTCCCTAAGATGGCCCTTCTCCCCTCCTGAGCCGATGATGAAGAGACGGTGGAAGAGACGGTAGATCCAGACCGGTCAGGCCAACCTGCTTATCAGTCAGAGCAAGGTCAGAGTGAGTCAGTCATTGTCTGAATAGTGGAATTCAGATTTGGAATCATGGAATTCACATGTAGTATGTCAAAGTGCCTCCCTTATCAGTGCAGCTGTAACGCCATGCTTCCCTTACTCGACTCTTTGTCTCCTTATAGGTGTCCACACATTTGGCTGAAAATATCCTGGACTGGCTTCATATCCCTTTCACTATTAATTATTTTGGTCGGGAATATAATTTTAATTCACATCAAGAAGTACACAAATAAATTGAGTTTGGACTGAGCTCCGGCAGCAGTGAGGGTGGAGAACATTTTCTGTGCCAGTGTAATTAGTATTGCTGCTCTTAGACATCTAAACCAATCTTTTATAGGGCTGAAGGTTTGTCTTCCCCTTAAGGCTATTTCTTTTGTCTTTCCGATAGCTTGCACATCAGTGATAGAGGAAGGAGAGATGTTAATTTGTGAATTAATGGCTTTTCTCAGCAGAATTGCAAATTCTCTTAAATGTCACAATGCTCAACGCGTGGGAAGCCAATGCCACCCAAAGAACCAATCTAGAAGGCCTTACACTCCCCCACCCTAACCCTAACCCCATCCCCTCAACCCCCTTCACCACTGTCAACATCACCCACAGCTAGCGAGGGTAACATGCTACTTTTAATTTGCAATAGCACATGCCAATGGCAGATTAATGGCTCTTATGAGACCTATGTCCCTGGCGCTGCGCTTACGAACACCCGGTGTACATAACGCGTGTCACACTACATTATCTCTACATCCCCGCTATAATGGAGAGCCTTTTTTTCTTCTTAAAGGGCACTGCTGACTGCAGACTTGGGCAGAGCACAAACCCTCTTCTCCATCCGTGGCACACCATCTCTAAATATGAGCCTGGTGTACTTCTCCTAACATCCTGTATTCTACTACAGGGTTCTCTAACTACAATACAGTAATATATCGTATCATATCATATCACATCACATCTTTGAATCAGTGCACTCTCAGTCATTTCACCCTTTAATGAATCCTGGGCCTAGTACTCCATGCCTATTGACGCTTGGGCTGCCCCAGGCACTGTGAAATTGTAACAATGCATTCGCTGGTGTGCAACTTCCCCAGTGTGAAAAAAGGCCATGTGTAAGAAACACAGAGCTTTGCACACAATTAAAGAACTACCCAGTGTGAAATAAGGCCATGTGTAAGAAACACAGAGCTTTGCACACAATTAAAGAAATAGTCAGGGGATCTTCATTACAGTCACAAATGTTTAGTAACCCTGTTATGACAGCAAAATAGGCTGCTCCTCTTAGTACCACCTCAATTACAGTATCAACTATTAATGGTGCTATTAATGGTGCCAGTTTTATTCTCATTAAAAATTGCTGTAAGATTGTCAATGTTATTGTTTTAGTCTAAAATATGTTGTCACTTTAACCATTTATCCCTTTAAAAGAGACCCTAAACACAATAACCTATTCATTATCAAGTAAATGTATTATGCTTTTCATTCCTATCAAAATCACTGCCTAAAAACAATAAAGACAAAACACCTACTCAGTCTCTCTCACACACACACATACACACAGTCTATCTCTCTGCCCCCCCCCCCCCCTCCCCGCCTCTCTCACACACACACACAACTTCAACAGAGTGGAGTGGCCTGTGAGAGACAGAGAAAGCAAGAAGAAGTGTGGCTAACAGAACTTACAATATCCTATTTTCCTCCCATCCAAGTGGTTGCCACTCCAGAGAACTAAAGAAACGGAAACATAAGAGAAGCAAGTGGCCTGCTTTCATAAATGCTTTAAGAAATCATCAGCAACTACTTCAGCCCTTTTCTCAGTCACTGCAGTGATTTGACCCTGCACTCCCTTAACTCTTTTAACCAGAATAATGTTTCTTCTGTAGTATTCAAAGAAAGCCCATTGTTTGCGGAACCGATGATGTATCAGGCCTGGGGCGCTACGTATCCACTCATTAACTTACAAAGGGCAAATCCTGGCTTTGACTCATTGCTTGTGAGTTCAAAACGCCATGTTATTTCCCTGACAAACTCTTTCAAAGCCCTCATCCTCCAACACTGCCTTGAGAAAGGGGCCAAGGCATCCTCTGATGCCTCACTGACCCACTGTTGCTAAGGTTAAACAAAACAATTGAGTTCTATTCTAAGCTTTGTTATCAGATGAATTAAGTTTTCTTTGGTCTCCTCTCTGCAAACAATCATTTAGGAGAGAGTTTTGTTATATTTTTTTTACTGAATGGCAAAAGTAAAATGCTGAAAGTCTATAAACACACCATTCTCTGTGTCATACTCTGTGCTGCGCTATCAAAATAGAACTTTAATTTCCGCTCACTATAAGTAGAATGTTAAGTGGTGTATTTGGCAACTAATATAGTCTCCTAGTTTGACATTGTAACACAGAATTGAACAGAATTCACTCTTGATGTAAATCGAGCGCTATTAAAATCCCATGAACTCACCACCTGACCATGACACCTATGGTATGGCCATGGAAGAGTCACATGAGATGACACAATACAGAGGGCTATGAAGTAGCGAGGAGGAAATCAGATATTAAAAAGCCATTTTTTTCTTACCATCATCTCGTTTTCTCTTTTCTCCGTTGGAACGGGGAATTCCCAGAATGCCATTGATGGAGTAGGAGCCGACGGGGTCATTTGACACACTGGACACGGGAGGTGAGGCATTGCTGGGGACTGGAGAGAAGTAGACAACCTCAGTCATAGAATCAGAACATCCTCACACTACCCAAATGATCTACGGTGATGAAACAAACATACTCTAACAAAAGGGTTCAGAGGAAGTACACTTCTTAAAGTGAATATTTAAGCAAACACATGACGATATTTCGATATTTAAATGATCTATAAATGTCCTGCAATGACAGTGCACTTGTCAGTATCTGGCCCGGATGGCTGTGTGACTGCACATGTGTTCCATGCTGAGTGAGACACAGTGGGACGCTCCCCTCTCTTACCTATGGTGTGGCCGGAGGTGCTGAGGGAGGTCCCGGTTCCGTCCGGCGATGTATGGAAAGGCTGCTGAACTTTGGTCCGTATAATCCTGAAAAAAAATCAGCAGGGCCAGATCAATACCTCTTTGTGAACCCAGCATTCTCTAACGGGAGAGACGGAGCGAGGGGAGAAGCTCAGCCATATACTGGGCACATGCATTGGGACTCATTCCATTGCATGAGTAAAGTCAAGGGTTGTTTGGGGCCTCGCGATGTAGATACACCAGATTCTGTCCCAAAATAACCAATCTGAGGGCATTAGGGCCAATCTCAGTGCAGGTGTCTGTGGAAGAATGGGGGCTGCCCCGAGAGAGAGTGGATTCAATCAAATGGAATTCCAGGTTTGGAAATATGATAAAGTTCTCCTGCCTTTATTGTGTGATATGGGGGAAAATCTTCATTGCACTTTGGTCTGAATGATCTTGCAAACAAAGCATGAAATCACATCAATTCAGCTCAATGATGGGCTCCAGTGCCTCTACCTGGCTCTACTTTAATAGTCTAGCCCTTTCTCTCTCCCCCTCAGCCTTCTCTTCCTCACTCACTTCTCTCTCTCCCCTCAGCCTTCTCTTCCTCACTCACTTCTCTCTCTCCCCTCTGCTCATGACACAAGTTCTCCAGCTTCACTGATAAACCATTGCTTCACACACACATCCTAAGGAGCTGGGGTGAACAGGGATATATTAACTGGCACTTTGGGATACAAAAGTTGAGAAATAGTGGCGTGGGCCATCAGAGGCAAATGGAGGACTATAAAACACATGTGAAGGACGGGCAATAATGTCTTATTCTCTCACAAAATCCCACTATAACATTTTATTACTTGAAATCATATATGGAAAACAACATATTTGTTTCAGCCAATACCACTTTCTTGCACTGAATAGATAATATATGGTTCACAACATACACTTCCCTATCAGACCTTTGCACTTTTTTTGAACGAGTGTTCAAAACAGATTTCATTGACATAATTTGAAACTGAAAGATGACTAACTAAGCAGAATGAGTCTCTTCTTCATTCCATTGCCCAAGTCACTCTCTTCCAACGATTATATTCTCTTCCCTCTCATGGAGGTGGACAATTCACATCAATATTGGATTTGAATTTTCAACATCTAACCACAACATTTATTTGAGACACATAAATTCAAGGACTTTATTTGGGATCTATGTTGTTGGTATTGAATAAGCTATTTGAATCGGGTGAATTAATGACTTTTGCTGAACATTCCCTGTAGAAATGTTAAAATATGAATCAATACGCCTGAAAGCCACTTAGGCTCTTGACTTTAGCATCATGCGCTGAAGGTGGCTAAGTCCTCCCTGTGCTGAGGACACAGTGTACACCCATGTGTGTGTGTAGCCTTCAATTATTAATGGGGGGAAATGTGTTTAAACTTGGGCCATCCTCTAATGTCAACAGAGCAGAGGTCAATGGATCAACTGCAGACGCCCTGTTGAGGGTCTTCACATTTTGTTTCTCTGTACCTCCAGTCGGTCTTTAGTATTTAACTGTAACATAAGTTTGCCTTTATTTTTTTTACATGATTTATTATGCATTTTGAGGCCTTTGGATCATTCTGTCAAGCTCACTATCGTGATAATGACTACTAAGATACATGAATATAAAAAATAACAGCATTACAGATTTATCATCTTCCTCCTGCAGTACACGTCATCTTTTCTTGGACATTATTAAAGCCCCACAGTGCTCATATGAATAACCCCAGCATAATTAGAAACCAAGGTTTATGGAAAGTCTTTTCACATTGTTAATATATATTTAGAATTTACCACATGCATACATGTGCTCAAGCCTGTTCAAATTGGCCTTTTTAAGCAACCATAGGGCATGAAATGAATTTTTAGGCTCTTTCCTTTCTCTAGGTTTCTTTCCAAAGAAACGTCTGGTGTGGGGAGGCCCATGATCTCTCTTCAGCTCATTAAAATGTAATGCTGATGGCTAGCTCAATGGAACAGTGCCTCCTAACCAAAGTTCATCACTCCTGCTTGCAGGTAAGACTTTTTCACCTTGTTCTCCCCTCGTCCGTTTTGTTTCTTACACACTATCCGAGACACGTGTGTATTTTCACATGAGACAATCAAGGTGTGTGGACGTAACGCCATTTGCTTCACTCCAGGACATACAGTACAATATCGCGCTAATTTACCAACGTCTCCACTGAACTACCGGAAATACCTGCACGTAGGCTATGAACGAAGGCGCGAAGCACTGTCATTTTCGTAGGCCTACTGACCACCAAAATTCTAAACCAACTAAAACCAATATTATTATTATCGTTATTATTGTTATTATTATAATAGTATTAATGTTAATATTGTTGTTTTTGTTGTTGTTATTAAACAAAGTAAGTCTACTGAGTAAGTGGTGCTAGCGCAAAAGAAGCCTGACGGTAGCCTCAAAACCTTACACATTAATTACAGTTTAGATCAAAGGTTAGAATCTGTAAAGTAAGGCTTTAATCAGTTTTATTTTTTTCAGATCTGGGTTACTCTGCGCCTCAGCAGTAGTAGGCTACGTTTATTCTTCAACCGATGACAGTGAAAAATGTATTCTCAAACGCAATGTGGTCTGATATTGAACAACTGTGTGGTGTATTTCCCATTGCCACTGGATCTGGTTACAGCGTATTGATTGGTTTTCATGCAGACAGATGTGATTCTCGTGGTCTCAACCATAGATCTACTCCTGACTGTGGAAAGCACTGAGATTGAATTGCACTTTTGAGACCACCCGGGTCGGACAATGAAGATCACCAAGTCCAAGGATCATATGCCACTGTCTTTAGCATCTAATGCATACACAGCCATTAATTTACCCGCCATCAGTTAACAGCATAAAACCGAAGACAAATGACTCAACATCGTAGTTTATAGTATGTATACTGGTGCGTATTGCACAACCCAAGTCTGACTGCCTTCTGCCTTGTATTTCCCAACCGACAATCATGATCATAACATAATCGTACATTCTTCTCTGAGACACCACTCTGTCGGTGATAACCTTTGATGCCTTGCCATCTTCCCTTGTCTTGTCCGGGTGGGAAATGGCCTTCTACTATTCAGAAAGCACGACATAGAAAATGCTTTAAAAATATTTTACCTGTTGATGGATGACACACTAGGTACAGTGTCATTGTCGCAAACTGCTTCGGCCAGAAGTCGATCGCGTATTTCCCAGGCAAACATTGTAGGATTTTGCCGTTTGTAGTCTGCAATTTTGTCCACAACTTTGGGAGTTGCCACTTTTGGTTTAGAGCCCCCAATAACTCCAGGTTTAATACTGCCGGTCTCGTAGTATCTGAAATGACACAGGATTTGAGCTCAGTAATCAGTTAACTGCAGCTAAAATAATTACATCAGTGTTCGCTAATGGACAGAATAACCAGTATACACGGGACTCCTTGTATTTACCCGCTGTTAAACAATTCTACTCTTGTCATTTTAATTCACGGTGTTCATGAGCGGCCCGAGAGACTTGAGTTACTCAAATAGTGTTTGTGTAGCACTGATCATTCAACTAACCCTCCGAACAAATTCTGCCTTTGTCGCGATTTATTATTTTGATTATATAATTGTTTCTCCGGAGACCTATTAAGTGCACTATTCTTTGTATGCTTATATTATTCATGCAGACCTCAGAAAACCCAATATAAAATGCCTCCTTTCGAATACATGGATAGCCTATATTCTTCATTCAAAGGAACACGAGTGCCATGCCCCTTAAGTCATTTGATCAGTCATTCTTTTTCAAAAAACAAAACAAAACAAACATGCATCAGACGAAAGTGCAGCTGTTTCCAGTGTGGGAGCTATGCAAATATTTTATGATAAAAAAAACTGAAAAATACCAATGAAACAGACAATATGGGGTGTAGTACAGCTAAGGCTTGATGCAATATTCATTTTGTTCACAATGCCTAGCGATAGCTAAGATAACCTACCGATGAAGTCTTGTGGGACATTTTTCTCTTTTGACAAATTCTTTTCCCTTACCTGCCAAGGATTTTGCTGACACAACCATGGCTGACCCGAAGCTGTCTGGAGATGTCACAAGGTCTGACCCCTTGGTGCGCCAGCTCCACAATTCTTTGCCTCACAACATCAGGTAGGGGTCTGCCATTCACAAACACCCCCCCTAGTTGGTTGACACCCCCATGCCCTATATGGGATACAACAACACCGAGAGGAGACCATAACATTAGATACATACAGAAGACAAGTAGGATACGGCAATTTCATTAAAACGGGATACATTTCAGAAAGACAGTGCTCTACGTTGGTCGCGTGGGTCATTCAAAAACAGTCAAGCAAGCGCTCGTCTAACATGTACCGCCGTCCTTCTGTTACACGTTTTTATCACTTTAACTTCATATTAATTCACTGTCCTCTTATTGTTTTAAATAAGTTGTAATGACGATCGACCGATATAAAGCACGCATACTCGTTTCAAACAGGCTTTATTTTAGTGTATCTAAGCCTAAGTATAATAGACTTATTTTACTTTAAATAATTGACTGTAGTCTAAATTGACTGGATAACTTCTTGTTATTATTATAAAATATATACAATTATCAAAAATATCATAGGGACATCTATCAGTCATAAATTAATATTTTGATATGTGATGCCGGCCTTTATAGGCACTGTAAAAGCTAGATTTTAGGATCATTTTACAAAAACATAAAACATAAAATATAATTTTCGACTTTTTGCATGGCAGTTTAAAAAGTCATGGGCAACCATGGACATTGTATTTTTTGCAGTGAATTAGAATTAAATCAAGTGATTTTCTTAGACATGAGTGGAACATCAGGGCCAATTTAGGCAATATTTTCCTTTGGTATAAGCTACCCTTCGCTTCCACTGCGGCCAAACACATGTCGCAGATATTATGTTTCAAGCTGTTTAAATTTCCTCGCACAATTACTGTAAATAATTAAAAAGAGCTTTGATAACTCATATTACAAACATAGTGAAGTCTCCTGCGAAATGATTGGGAATTAATTATTAAACTTTGACGTAGACTTGTCTTCATGTGGTGCTGGTAGGCTTACACCGAGAAATGTCTACAATAGCCTAATAAATGTTAAAGTGTTGTGATTGGGCGTAATGGTACATACATAAAACCACAAAAAGCCAATGACCATGCCATTATAAAATAGTATCTACCAGGTGTAGTATTTCCTGCTGTTTTTTCGGAGATTAATAACCTAATGTTTTATCTTTCTGTTGTGCGCTTTTATCACGGGAAGATGTTTCAATAGGCTACCTGATTTTACTCTCTAGGTTTTCAGTTAAAATATCACTCCAGTCAAAAAATATGGACATTGTTGGTCCATTCTACCCAGATTATTCAATTAAAAACGTATGGAATTTCTACGCAACTTAGAGCGAAGGTTCTGTTCAGTCACAGAGTTTACTCTGTGCAAAACCATACCAAAATAAAAGCAGCATGGGCTTTTGTATTTTTTCTTGCAACCACAAACGCGAATGAGAAATAACAAGGTTGTGGAACAGTTTAATTCGGATGACATTAAGCAAATTATATGGCAAACACTATTGAATCAATGCAAAGTATCGGTCTAGGCATTCATCTACCAATTTAATCGCCATATTCTGCCAGGACTTTCTTCCAAACTAAACTTGTTTTAAAAAACATTCGTATTCCCGTGCGATTTGGTTGATTCAACACATATTTTCAACTTACGGTGCATCGCTGAGAAGGGGTCTGCTTTGCAGTGAATATCCATTGGATAGCAAAGGAGGGAAAGGTAGTCGACAGAAGTCGCCGTTTCGCCCGGGTAATGCAGCTTTGAACAGAAATTAAAAATCTATCCGTCTGGAAAGAGTTTGCCTCCAGCAACTCGCAGGGTAACTTCTTGGAGATGCCGCGAAGTTGCTCTTGCCCTTCAGTTCCTTCAGCGTCAATGTATGGTTTTGTCAGGTTATGATCATGACCGTCACTTGTCTCTAGAACATTGCAGCAACATTCGCAAGACGTGATTGTTTTCTAAATGTTATTCAATCGCATAGCCTACAAAAAAAGTAGAAATAAGAATCGAATGTAATTTCTCTTCAACTGTCCTCGCCAGCAGCAGCAGTAGAAAATTCCTCGATTGCTGTTAACGTACTTGGTAGCGCTCGAGTGTGATCAGGTATGTGTAAAGATGACAGGGAAAACATGGACACGCCGATTGCGGTTTGCGGTCCCCCTCTCTTCCAGAATGGGATGTGCCTGTTAGAAGCTTGAGTTGAGAATGAAACCCCTCTTCATGTGTCTGTTTCTAAAAGCTGCAATACCCCCTCCCCCGCACAGTCCCCCCCTTGCATAGAGATGGATGACTTGTCAGACAAAGGCAATAGATTCCAACACTATGTGATTCGCCAACGTAAAAACCTGGAACCCAAATGAGGAGGTCCCTTCATATGACACTTGGTAAGGGGAGGGAGTCGAGGGATACAAACAGGGAAATGAGGCGACTTTGGAGGAAGGCAGGAGGCAATTTAAGCTGAGAGAGAGGAATGGATTGAAATGATCTGTCTCGTTATTTCAGAGTTGTGAAACTTCTAAGACTATTTGTTTCCTAAATAAGCGAAATATCTGAGTGGCTAGAATTATCGCAATTAGCCTACAGCTTGTATCAGTATCATTACAGAGACGCACGGATAGTGTCATGGTGTCATGGCTTTAAAAAGTTGGCAGATGTATACCCTCGGTGTTTTGACATTGTTTAAATATGATCTCAGTATTATTAAATACCAGTTATATTTACATACTGCTTAAGTGCCTATAACAATACGATTCATTTGTTTAAATTTGGTGTAGGCTAGCAGTTCCAAATAAGGGTAAATAAGCAACACTGTTTCACTAGCACTACCCCAAACCTTTCTGTAGGTGGCGCTGCATAGTTTAATTTGCCACCGACAGATGGAACCTGCTGGCGCTGTGTTGTCACTCAGTTGTTTCAAGGCCTTGTAAGAGAAGTGTTTACAAGTCATTTTCCAGAATTAATCGAAACATATTTGGAGAAATCTCCAATAGCACATTAAGAATGGTTTGGTATTATTTTTAACAAAACAACTTTCCTAAAATAATACTTCTAGATCAGTCTCTTCAGCAATATGTCTTTAAATGTAGGGCTAGATAAGGACTAATTAAAATGAGAGGCTACTGAAAAACGCATAACGTAGTCATGGTGCAATGTTCTTACTGTTTAAATAAATGTATTGTTTTAATTGTTTTACATACATACATTTATCTTGCCAAAATTATAAATAATGTTCCCTAGTTGGATTATTATTATTATTATTATTGTTGTTGCTATTGTGCTTACTATTCATAATACTAATAATAATAATAATAATAATAATAATAATTATTATTATTATTATTTTTACTATTTAAAAAAATAATGATCTAAGTAAAATGATCGTAAGAGCACACACCCTCCAAATTTGTCAAACCTATAAACATTGTTTTTAGGAAGTGTAAACATTTTGGAAGTCAAGGTTTTGGCAAAAAGGAACAGGAGGCCATGCTGTTGTGCCCTCCGGCAAATATTCGGGACGATTCTTCTTTTCGTTACTGTTTTTGGAGGGGGCTTCTGGTACAATATGTAACACCATGGGCTGTAATTTCACACTTCACTAAACTCTTCCCCTACAGCTGCTTTTATTTCCCCGCAAGACCCCCGATTTTCTGCCTCTATCCGCTTCCACTGTTTAGTTGTTTCCCATGTTAACAGTAGCCTAAATATAAACAGACCTAATTATTACATTAAGATTGATATTGATCAATATATGACCAACTTCAAAATAAAACAGTGGCTCATGCTTTTGTCTTTCTCAAATCACGATGTAGATGTTTACGTGAAACTTTCCCCTGTAGTAACCACATATTTCGTTTAAGTATGGTAGTTTATGATTTGAAGAAGTATTAAAGCCTTTCATACACATGTATAAAGATGATCAACTTTGGCCTAAAGGTTTTATCCGTTATATTTGCCATGTATGAAAGACTGCCTTCAAAATATATAATCTGCCTTTATCTGTAGATTAGAGCAGGCACAGGGTGTGAAACCTGCGGGATCCACATTTAGTGAGAACCTTGTGGGGTCACAGCGGAACTGGCGATGCTTCTGCTCTGATACTCTGCTATATGTCACACAAGTGTGTCCACTGAAAAGTTAAGTTAGTCATGTGAACAATGTGGATTTCCTGTAAACGAGAAATCCTTCCCCTGTCATTTTCAGTATTGCCGTTGGTTTATATGCTGCCAACGTCACCAATCGATATAGCCTTTCCGGACCTATCCTGTGCTTCACACTTCACTGGGGTCTAAACTCAATACCAAGTATTATAGGCTAGTATAAGTATAACATATTCCTTTGGTATGGTTTTTACCGATGTTTCTTTTAATGTGTTCTACGTATTACCTGTATTCCTTGTTAAGATGCACAGAGACGTGTGTTTATCGAGACTTCAACCCAGTCAGTCACGTCAAAGGTGAAAACAAAGCTCATCTTTATGCATTAGACTGCATGCTATAGGCAGTGGAATTGGAGTGTATGCTATTTAATTTTTGGTCAGTGACGTGGCCTGCAATTGGGTTTAAATCACAGAAATATTTCGAAAAACACTCTTTTTAGAGTTTATTTCATCTTTCAATATATACATTTTTGTTTCATCTATTAATTAATCTATCAATTAATTAATGAATTCATACTCAAAGATTATATTTCTTTATGATTTTATTAACATCACAATTGTATTCGACATCAGTGTAAAGCTCTGGATTTGTTTGGTTGTCCTTAAAACGCAAACTTCAAAATGCAAAAGATACATATGTCCAACAATAGATTTCGGATGTGATGCATCATTTTTTAAAGAAAGTCTTGAGAAGTTCAGAAGCCAGATGCTGTATTTCGAGGTAAATCTAAAAACATTAAAGGACAAGCCAAATATCAGTGTACAAAGTGCAGAATAGGACTGGCCTATCATCTGCGTCCTTAGCCAGTTTATTCATGTCGTCCACAGGGCGAGCAGATGGACCATCAATTTAATTCCATCTCCGACACCACTAGAGATTGATTTTGTACTTGCTTTTAATTTTACCATAATTAATTAGATCATTACAACTGTTTTTCATTGATCTTACCATTTAAACTCTCAATGGAAAGGTGAATTAGCACGTGATCTATGTTTTCAATTTGCTGTCCCATGTAGGGCAATGCTAATTACTTTTGCTGCCACCATCACAGCCAATACTCAAACATTGGTTGTGTCATAGGCATTATAATATCTGTGATAACTATTGATATAATAATGATGATAATGTTAACCAAAAGTAATTATTCAAGCTATTACAACTTAAAATGACCAGTAAAAAGACCAACACGTCAGCAACAACAATGTTTCTATTTATGACGACAACAACAACAACAACAATAAGAATAAGAATTAACACTTTTAACAACAGACCTTTAATTATAGCAAAATCCTTGATTACCTCGATGTAAAATAGAAAGGACTGTTAGGCTATAGTTACTTGCAGAGAAGTGAGTCTATCTCATATATCACTGTGTTGACTCTGAGGAGTTACAATAGTCCGCTTCATGCAGGCAGGCCCTTGGAAGCGCATCAAAGCTTCGCCAATGAGTATCCTTACATGTGGAAATATAGCTCGTCAGTGAAGAAATGTGAAGGGCTTGTTTTCACACACAAAGCCCTGGGTATAAAGCACTGAGCACATATTACAGTCACATGGTTGAGTTTTTATAAAGCCTGCGTACGATGGCTGCAATGGATGCATCAACTTATAAAGTAAATCTAGGACCTTACCTTGCAGTAGAAGCCAGCGCACCTCTACCGGTAGCAAGTAAACATTGGCAGTGTTTGGCGAAGGGCGATTGGGATAGAGAGAAAAAAGAAATGTGCGCTTACCTGATCGACCAGCGCTGTGAGCCATGGCTTACCCCTGTCTAATGGTCCGTCTCGTCGATGCAGCCCACTAGATCTGTCCGGCCTCCTGCTTTCCCTCCTCGGCTGGGCGTCTTGCCTATCCCCGCTGGTTGTCAGAATCTTTGACCGATCATCCAAAACTAAACGGTTTAGACGACAACAAAAAGGAGACCAAGCCTGCTTCAGTGGGCTAGCGATTGTTAAAGGGGAAAATAGCAATCAAAGTAAATAAAGCGTTTCAGGTGTTGTATAAAAAGAAAGAATAAAACTTGAGACTGGAAGGGGAGTGGACTTGTGTATGGAGAGACAATATGCTAAGATCTACCCAAAGGGCTTTTGCATGTAGGAGGAGAAGGTAGGAATATTTACATTGCATTTGCATACAGTTTGTATGTGCATATAGTTGCACTATTTTTAATTGGCGATCGATGTTTATTTAGTTTCCTTTGCTGTTAAACGGCCGTTGTTACTTTTAAGGTCAGTAAATCAGCTGCTCTATGCGGGAACAAGCATGTCCATTGGTTGCACTGTACAATTGACCTGCTGCAGAAGTGGATCTTCTTCATTTAACAGTGTAAAAAAATGTATGACTAATTATAAAAAGTTATGTCTGTTTATCGCAAAGGATAAACTGGTTTCACCTCGAATAAAGCGGGATGGGATAGTTTGCATACACATGGTGTGGATTAAGTATCCAGTGAGATTATTATCCTTGGTGGCCAAAATGCAATTCCAGTTGCATTCTGTTGAGAAGTTCCGATTGTTTTAGTTTTCATGTCATTTTATTAAGTGAGCAGCTGGTCTTATAAGAGGAAAATGGTTTTTTTTTAACATTGAAAGTAGGCCTATGCTTAGTAGTCTAAACGGTAATGAAGTCGTCCAACATAATGCTGTAAAAAGCACTTTGGAGATGTTAAACAGCAGATTTGGTGGAAGAACGTGGGGCTGTAAAATATGCTTCATAAAAAGTAGTATGGATATTGACCTCGAGCAAAACACAACTATTTCAAAACATTGGTTTAGTTTCCAAACAGCAGAGAACAATATCGAGTTCACTTTCGGAAATTACGTAAACATTGTCATTAGCAAAAGTGACCATGTTAACACCATTAGCACATGCTAGTCCACACTTCTCATTTTTTCCAAACTCTGACAGGGTAACCCTGGTTACACATGGGCATGGAAACAGAGTAGCCTACAACGGGACACTGCATAACCCCTCCTGCACGCACAGACACACGCAAATAAACACACACACACAGAAAGAGGGAGAGAGAGAGAGAGAGAGAGAGAGAGAGTTAATTAGAGTCGAGGTTTTTATAAATTACTTTTGTGCCCTGAACACAAATTTGGAAACGGAATACTGAATCGCCCTACTTAAGCCCCCCAGTATATACATGGGTATATTTGCAGTGTAATAAGGAGGGCTAGTATTATTAGTAGGCCTATTATTAGAATTAATCATATATATATTCCACCAACGGGTAGAGGAATTCATTATCAGAGGAAGAAGAGGAGCAGGAAGAAGAAGAAGAAGAGGAGGAGGAAGAAGAAGACTACGAAGAAGGTGTAATCTAGCTAAAAGAGGGCCAAGGGGGCAGGACCCCCCCCCCCCCCCCCAAACACACACACTCCTCACCCCGCGCACATACCCACCTTTCCAGATGGTCAGTCAGAGGTGTGCCGACTGAAGTAGGCTACGAGAACTACCCATTCGTTTCAGGAATTAAAAACATTGTCTACCTTTTGCCGTTGAACAACTGTGCCAGAATTTCAATAAACCCCCTTCATTTAAAAAAAAAATTCTTAAGTGCTTACAGGGTAAATGCTAATAACACCGATTTCCCTCGCCAGCCTACAGTTATACCTTACAATCGTAACAGAACAGTTAAAAATTAACCATTCATTACCACAGATCTTGTACAGATTTGTGCAACGTGCAGACTGGTGCAACACAAGAAGTGTCCCTTTTAAAAGATACTTCTTCGCTGCGACGGCGGCCTCTTTGTCTTTAACATATCCAAGCGAAAAAAGCGATTTCAAACAAACTGTTTGTTAAATAGACGATATACAGTCTATAATAATTTAATGTTGAATTTTATATCTTTCGTAGCTTACGCTCTGCAGTTCGTGTGAATATTATAACGCAGCGATTTTAAAAGTTACTCATCTGTTAATGTTCCAGTTAGTAAGTTTTATACTCCACTTTAGATTTTTTTTATTTTCATTTTATTCACTCGCACTGTTAAACTCTTTGCTGAAGTTTCCACTCAACCGTTGGACGTATTATATTTGAGAGCGGGCAAAGTATACCTGCACCACTCATTGGTCCCATATTGCGCAGCATATAATGTCATGTAACTTTTTCAAATATATTGTTATGCTGCAGTAGCACACGAACTGGTCTTCTTGCGTTGTTGGTGTGTAATAATATCATAGCAATGGTTTTATGGGGTTTCATATGAGAAGTGAACATTATTGGTTTTCAACTGAGTTGTGGATTTTAACACACTGCTGATCAAAAGAGCCCCTTTCGCACGAGCCAGTTAATGCTCATGAATCCCTGTATCCGGTGGGATGGCGCACGCAGCGCTCATTTTAAATAAATAAGGATTGATTAGAATAATTACTGTTTTGGGGTATTATCAGATAGCAAGCCTGTGTACTTATAATATGTTAGCATCCAGCAAGCCTGTGTACATACGTAGAAGTAGGTTATAAGAGCTTCATTGTTGTAGATCAGCTCCTCCTTAACCTTAACATGCATAAAATAAACAAGGGGTGTTGCAGTCTCTCTCTCTCTCTCTCTCTCTCTCTCTCTCTCTCTCTGTTTCAGTTCAAGTGTGTGTGTGTGTGTGTGTGTGTGTGTGTGCATAAACACTTGTGAGGTTGCTGGAAGTTAACCCCTGAGGCAGTCCTGGATGCTCTTGACCCAGCTGCCACTGTTAGAGGCTGACAGGAAACAGCTTCTCCTCACATGTCTGCAATATGGAGACCAGTGGCCTCCCTGATGAGCCCTATGGCCTGGCTTAGCTCTCACCTCCACCCCTCCACCCCTTCACCCGCTGCCTGTGTCAGTGCTCCACACATCCATCCCCTCTCAACAACAAGGTCTTCTCTACATACACTTATCAACACCATCAGAGTTATTAACCCCAAGCTCTTACTCCTCTCCAAAACAACAGTCATAATCCTACGATGCACAATGTACTGTATATATCCATATATATTTATTTATACAGTATATATATATATATATATATATATATATATACAGTATATACACATGACATGTAGTCATCAGACTGACCCCTTTACTTTGACTGTGCCCTTATGTATTTGCATGCTATTCATAAACCCCCCTGCAATGTACAGAGTTAAAGGCATATTGTAACCAGGTTCCAATGCTTGTCTGTTACAATGTACATCCATTATACCTCTCTGAAATGTATGGGTGGCTGGCTCTCTCACAAGCCTCTGATTACCCCCCCCCCCCCCCTCCCACCATACTCTGTCCCAGTAAATATAACATGTCACCTTCAATGGTGTAATGATCATGAAAATTGTGACCTTGATCTATGAGAAGGCATAATAGAAGACAATGAACCTCCCTTCCACACATCTCTGTACAGACGGTTAGGCCTGGCATGAGGAGAGGAGCTGAAGGAGGGGTCCAAACCGGCTTGTTTTAGGGGCAATAATGGCATGTGGAGTGTCTGTAATGGATAGGGGAGTTTCTCCCATCGGTGGGCATTTGGCCTTAGTCTTGTGACTGCAGTCAGTATGAACACAGATTGAAGATGTTAATTATGGAGGTGTATTTGGTGCATTGCCGTTTTATTGTGTCCCACATTCCATTGGTCAATGCCACAGACTGTCTCCCCAAGCAGAGGGTGTCGTGGCTGTAGATTAATGATGCAGCACAGTCTCTTCGGACATCCTGGGCCTATGTCTGGACGGCACACCTACTGCCAAGCATTAAACATGTCCCAGTTTGTGCCATATTTAGCGTTAAATAAGTCTCACCCTAATTTCTCTGAGAAGGAGGCCACCGAGGGTTCTTGCATGTCTCTGTCATTTATCACAACACCATTTTGGGAAAATCTAGACCTTTCCAAATCTAAGTCCTTTGTTTCTTTTTTGGCTGCCTCTGTGGAACTCCTATAAGTGTCTCTCAGCACAGTTCAAAGTCAATTTTAGGATATTCCAAATGATTGTGTAGATTTTCTTACAGTATTTAGCACGTCTGAAATGTATCCCTGTGCCGTGTGCTGTACATATGTCCAGGCATCATCAGATTGATAACTATACTCTTTTTCATTCAAAGCACTCCACTGTTCGAACAAAAATCACAAAAATTGGTCAGTGAAAAGTCAGAAGAGTAAAAAATAAAATAAAAACATTTTGTGGTTACACTTGTGAGGCGGACTGAACTAAATAGCAGCTCAATAACAGATCTCAGTGTTAAAGTATTGATTGGTATGTGAAATCAACTGTGCCAGTGTTAAAGTATTGATTGGTATGTGAAATCTGCTGTGCCACAGCAGTGAGCCTCATCTTCTGCCTTTGCCAGCTTTTCCTATTTAAAGTCAGTGGGTTTAATTACCAAATGATGACAGTGTCATATGGTGGCATTATGGCACAGGGTGTGTGAGAGACGCTGAGTGACAGTGGGACGCTGGAAGGGGACAACAGGAGGGGGAAAAGAGCTGAGACAGTAAAACATCTGTAATTTGCAATTCACTGGTGTTCAGTGGTTGCTCATGGATTAAAGATTAAAAACTATTGTCTGGCAGATGGAGAAGAGGGAGAGAGGGAGGGGGAGCGCCTAAGCAGAGCATTTACATTTGGATATAAGTAGCACCGTTAGGATAATCACGTAGGAAAAAAGAAGCTGTCTCTATTACACACTCTGGGCAATATATCTATTAGCTCTGCTTCTAGAGGCTAACGCCTCATTGAGAATTTAGCGTATTTCCGATGTCTTTTTGTTTAGAATGCACTGTTGTGCCAGATTTGCCTTATCAGCACATCACATAAAGACTGAATTTACTCATGGCTGTAGTTTACACACCTGTAAGAATGTGAAGATTGATTGTCTTTCATGAAAGTCTATTCATTTATAGAAATGTTTACTAACGAGAGAATGACAAGAAACAAATGAAATCTTTCTTTTTTGACATTTTTAATCTTGCTATTAACTAAATGGGGTGAGTCATTTGTAATGTTGTCATTTTGCCATAATTAGCCCTACTGAGGCTTCTATCCTTCTTATTGACATGTTGATGATAGAACACTCCCTACTGTACACGTGATGTCATGTTGATGATAGAACACTCCCTACTGTACACGTGATGTCATGTTGATGATAGAACACTCCCTACTGTACACGTGATGTCATGTAGATGACAGAACACTCCCTACTGTACACGTGATGTCATGTAGATGATAGAACACTCCCTACTGTACACGTGATGTCATGTGCAGGGTCCAGGAATGGTTTATTTTGGAAAAGAATTCAATCCGTCTCAGAACTGACCAACACCAGCACTTTTGAACATAAGCTACTTCTCCAGAAATGCTCCATGGATATGGCCTACTACTCTAGGGTGGGACTGATATGGGGGTGGGTAGTTTGGCATGCCAAAAAGTTTCTTTGATGAATCCGGAGAGGGGCTATCAGGAGGGGTAATGGGCGGTCCGCTGAAGCGTGGCAGACCACCTGAGAGTTGTGTTTGGGCAGCAGGAGGTCATATGACACCAGGGCTCTGACAGAGGAGCATGGCTCTGGGTTTTCATGAAAGAGCCTGAGATGAGGAATTAAAGGCCCTCTTCAATAAAACATCACTGTCTTTGAAAGGCACACACGCTTGAGCTACTCTTGTAATTGACTCCTTGACTTTTTGGATTTGCATGGACTCTCCAAAGGTAGCTCACCTGGGTAGCATTGCTGCTTGGCAAAATTACAGTGTGTTATATTAACAATAATAACCACTCCTTCATAGGTTATACCTCTTACCTTTTGCATTTAATTCACAGCCTGGATAATTAAAAGTCATAGAACACAGAGGAACAGACCAGCCCCCAAAAAAATCAAAGCAATGGATTAATTATGAATACACATTTATTGTCAAATGTGTAGTTGATGTATTTTTTTCAAATCAGTGTAGGTGTTTTGGGAAAACTCTCCAGAGCAATATTGCGTTGTGTATACTGCTTAAGTAGTCTTGAATCATTGTTCTGTGTTAAAGGTGATTCATAGGGGAACTTGTACGTATTTGTCCCTCTGATCTCCCCCTGGTAACTCTTCCTGGTTGTGGAACATCTGTCACGATGTGTGCCATGTTCGCTTGGTGTTGGGTCATATTATCAGGTGAAGGTGCAGTGTGGTTATTCCCTGATACAGGCTACCAAGGCGCACCCCCCCAACAGCAGTGCTCATTAGCAGGCAAGCTGGGGCCATGAGGCTGGGGCCCAGGAAAACTGGGCAGCGCATCACATGGGTAATCCCTGCCAGATTGCTAGGATATCAGAAGTGACATCACAAAGCCAACAAAAATTAACATGCCTAATTGCATGCCAGGCAAAACATTATTCTTCATGATGAGATACGGCCATGGTTGGCGTGGGTGCATGGAGATTCTCCCTCTCTCTCTCCCTCTCAAGCCAAGAGCCAGGAGGGAATCCTCTCTGGGTAGAATTCAAGTACATCATTTGGTGTCCTGGTGGTCGGCCTTGAATGCTTCCTAAAAATGAATGCGTATGAAATGACACAACTTGACAACGTGTGTGTTTAGTTTAGTTTAAGTTTGACTATAGCAGCCTCTATCAGTCATTCTAAACAATGTTAATACTCATGTGGTGAAGAGACAGGATTCAGGTGAAAATATCAATGATTTTGGCATCGTAATTGACAACAGATTCATTTTTTTCTCACCATGTGGTTTTTTTACAACACTGTTCACAGTCTTCTCCCTATATGTTAGCATTAATAACATAATATAAAAGTTTGAAGTTAATCTCGCAACCTTGTCTAACAGACTCCAATGTTATGAGTGCCACCTGGCCTTGTTTTAGCTGTAACAAATTCCTCATCAAGACGGGAAAAGTGAAGCAAAGAAAGATCAATTGGAGGAGGAGGGGATCTTGGCAGATTTAATTAATTACTGCATATTAAAATGTTTGTTTACAGAAGTGAACAGCTACAAGAGGTCTGATGTTAATTAATTTAAAGTGTACTTCCCCCAGTCCCGGTGATGGGTTGACGGCAGCTGAGACACTCATGACAGGTAAGCCCGTGTCTCATTGGATTTCCATCAATTGCTTAGAGGTGTGTTGGAGAGAGAGAGATGCATAATGCACAAATTACCCTGAATGTTAACATTATTGCACATTAAGAATTCTAATTAGTATGTATGGAAACTAAAACAGACTACCTGAATGACGTTCTTGGGCATTTGTCTGAGGGTTAGCGGCCCAAATGTTAGCATCTGAGAGAGCTGGTCTCAGGTCATAAAACATTTTGAAAGGATTTTCTGTCTGATTTGAAATTGCATAGCACACTCACTGTTTTGTTCTCTGTTTTGGGATGCATAATTAGCCTTTTTTATGTTTCAAACTTTTGTGTGATGTAATTTTCAGGTATTGCTTAAAGAAGTCTTAACGGTGTTGTTTTGGTCGCTCAGAAGGTCTCCTGAGGTCTCTGTCACAGACTGTACTCTGAGCCCTTAGCAGGGTAGATGTATTCACTCCAGTACATTACCTGGAATCAATAGTGATAAACCAGACCAGCGGTAACTAAAAAGAGGGGAGGAAAGAGGCAGTGTGGAAATAGAGAAGAGAGAGAGAGAAAGAGAGAGAGAGAGAGAGAGAGAGAGAAAGAGAGAGAGACAGAGAGAGAGAGAGAGAGAGAGAGAGAGAGAGAGAGAGAGAGAGAGAGAGAGAGAGAGATGCCTAAACTCACTTAATGTCTCTAAGCTGCTCACTGAGAAAGATAAGCATGTTATGAGAGAGGAGTTATTATTGGACCTGCATAGTGCTGATAGTGTTAGTGGATCAGAACCCACGATGAATCCACGTTATGAGCCTAACTTCTGCTTTCATTAGATATCAATGCTTTTTCTGCACCTACTCCAACCTTAGCTCAGATGTCTGTCATGTCAGTGCTGGCTTTAGCCAAATGATTATAATATGGTCATCTGTATACTTTGAAAGGTCATCGCATTAACACATGTTACATCTCACCTCTCTCACTTCAATGTGCTTTATAGCTAATTAGCCCAGTGCTACATTTAGTTTGTATTAGAAAAGCAAATGACAAAATCCCAAAAATGACTATATTGAGCATCCACAAAATGACAGTATTATATTGATCATTCACAAAATGACAGTATTATATTGATCATTCACAAAATGACAGTATTATATTGATCATTCACAAAATGGCAGTATTATATTGATCATTCACAAAATGACAGTATTATATTGATCATTCACAAAATGACAGTATTATATTGAGCATTCTCAAGGTGAACACCTGAAACTGGGCTTAGGATCCCACTGACTAATAAACTCATGCATTAGTTAACAGGAGCAAACCTGAACAACCTTATTATCTATGAACTATGAAATATCCAATGTTAATTATGAAGGTTTGTGGTGTACATAATTAAGTTGTGCAATATATTTTCCATATATATCCAGCTCTCTTCACTAACAATATTGAATCCACTAGTTAACATGAATCAGTATAAACATGTCAATCAACATTGTCAAGGGAACCTTAATATAATGCGCTATTATTGCTGATTGGTTTCTCCCAAAGCTGTGTGTGTGTGTGTGTGTGTGTGTGTGTGTGTGTGTGTGTGTGTGTACATGTGTTTCTTAATTCACAGGCGGCTGCAATGTGTGGATGGGTTCAATCAGGATCTGGTTGTCTTACCGGTGGAAAGATTCGTATCTGAGGCAACAAAGGCAGATGCTGTGGTCTGTGTCTCTACTGTAAGAGGCTTTTGAAGAATTGGCACAGTCACCCTACGAACACCTCACATCTCTCACAAACAAATGAAGGCCCAGGGCCTAGAGTGAGATTGATATCTCTCTCGGAACTTCATCCAGAATATTCTGAATATTGAGAGAGGTGCTCTGCTCCCGTGGGGACCCACTGCTATTCTCCTCTCCTCTTCACCGCCACGGAGGGGAAAGAACTGTCCCAGTAGATCCCTCATGTTCATCAATATTCACTCATTCATCGTGAACTCTGGCAGCTGGGATTCTGAAAGGTGTTGTGGGATGAATGACCCTCGACGCCATGCTTGTCGCCGCGAGGATGTCTGAAATTGAGTTTGGAATTAAAATAGAACAATACCCAATTTTTATGGACCTCAGACACATCTATACATTTCACTTAAGGACTGAAAAGTTTTCAATTTGCTCTGCGGGTCCTCACCAGCATCCAGGCATTAAACAGGTCAAGGATGGATGTATCCAGTTTACTCTCCTCACTGAATCAGGAGCAGAATGTCCTTTATAAAGTTTAATGATTTTGCTAAGAAACATGAAGAATTTGAAACGCACTCTAATAAAATAGGAAAATCCTAAAATGACACATGGTAGGATAGGATAGGATAGTTATTCAATCTCCAATTGGGCACAAGCAAGTCTCAAACACATAGTTCTACACTGTCAAATCACTTGCAATGTTACATTGTAACATAACTATTTAATGTTGATCCAACAAATGAAGGTCTCTGCCTCAAATGTTGCATCTCTGTCAACATCCACTGCATCATCGGAGTAATCAGTGTGACATTATGAGGCTAATGAAGTCACTTTTGAAGCAATCAACAGACAACCAAACATGCATCAGTGAACCATCCCCTTTCAGGATACTGTCACTCAACACTCGTGCAGTGGTCATGTAAGGGTATTTAGGGGTATGCAACATCCATATTGGTAAGAAAAGAGTCAAAACCAACAGGAAGGGGCATGTATGTTGTCATTGTTTGTGTTAGACATCCCTTTAGCTGTTGTCATTGTTTGTGTGAGAGATCCCTTTAGCTGTTGTCATTGTTTGTGTGAGAGATCCCTTTAGCTGTTGTCATTGTTTGTGTTAGAGATCCCTTTAGCTGTTGTTATTGTTGGAATGTTCTTTATTAGCCTATGAAGTTCAAATTCAAGGTTGCTTTTCACACAATGGCCAAACAGTAGAATTATCGTTTATAGCACCTATAACTGCAAACTAATGATGATAAACACGATAACAACTTAGACAATAGCAGTGTAGAGAAAAGAGGAAAATGTGGGTAAGAAGTTATGTGGAAAAAATACATAACGCACACAATTGGGAGATTTAGTCTCATTGTCTCTCAGTGGCAGATATCGAGGTCTGATTTTTTCTAAAGTATCACTTTTCTAGTCTACTATTTTCACTACTGACTGAAATCATTAACCAGCCATTATTTAACAACTTCACAATTGAACTCACTTTCAGGTTAGATGACCAGGGAATGAGCCTGTTTATGTGAAGAAGCCTGTTGTTGCAAGATGTTCTGGCGTGCTGGCATACTTTGACCCTTGACAAAGTGAAATGCTCATAAAGGCACCTCTGTTGTTGTTGTTGTTGTCGTTGTCGTTGTTGTTGTGAAGTATTGTTAAGTAAACTTACACTTGTTAAGTGTTGTGGACCCTGTTGTGTTATAATACTTAGGCTAGGCTGTTGAGTATGAGTACTTGCATGTGACACTCAGAGGTTTGGATGCTGTGGGATGTCCAAAACCAAAAGCACAAGGAATTTAACATCTATAACTAAAATTAATTTAAGAATCACTGCTTTGAAAGAATTGAGTTAGCCATTTAGAGTTGTATTAGCTGCTTCCACCTAATGTCACCTGCTCTCTTCACCTGTGTTCCTCCCTGTTCTCTAATGTCACCTGCTCTCTTCACCTGTGTTCCTCCCTGTTCTCTAATGTCACCTGCTCTCTTCACCTGTGTTCCTCCCTGTTCTCTAATGTCACCTGCTCTCTTCACCTGTGTTCCTCCCTGTTCTCTTCTTCCTCAGGCCTCAGTCATATGCTCATCAGTGGAAATGTGTTCAAATGATAAACAATGTTGTGCAATAGTTTTCTGCCTGAGCTGTCTGTTTTGATAGCTCAAACTTAAACAGACGACGAGGGCCTGACACTCATCAGGACCATCAGATTCTCCTGGGCATTATCAAACAGCTGCCTAAACATCACTTTAGGCGTTTAGGTTCTGTGTTAGCCAAAAGAAAGGAATAGCAATGGAGAAGAGTATGGGATCAAATTAAGGACAAAAAGATTTTGAGCTTGTGAAATGATGTTCACATGTGAAATACATTTTTTTTGTAGCAAAATTTTGATAGCAAAGCAATTTTTATCTGAGTTCACTATTACGCATAAAGTTGGTCAGTAATGACAAAATAATATAATATATAAATATATATATATATCTATATAACAATATATCAATATTGTGTAGCATTAGCAATGGAGAAGAGTATGGGGTCAAATTAAGGACAAAAAGATTTTGAGCTTGTGAAATGATGTACACATGTGAAATACAATTTTACAGCAAGTTCACTATTACGCATAAGGTTTGTCAGTAATAACAAAATAATATAATATAATATACTGTATAGATATAAATATATAAAACAATATGTCAATATTGTGTAGCATTAGCATTTGGACAAATGTGTCTGCTTAATACCTTAACTATAACTAAGTCTAGAATTATGAATGTGTTGAGCTGTAAAGTCCAATTCACAAATCAAATTCATATAATGTTCATAGAATTATTATGTTTATTATTTGTTTATTTTATTTTAATTGAAGTTTTTAAAACAAAAGGCATTAATTGAATACATATCTGTTACATCTATTGTCTTCCGTTGAATGCATACAATACAGACTGTTCTATTTACCATTTGACTCTAATCATTGTTTGCAACGCATTAGGCACCCTACTGTATCCATGACGATCCCATTGATGTTCTCAATGTAAATCAAGTGTATAGCCCTCAATATTTATCAAGAGTGAAATAAAGAAGTAGGCCTACGGTTAAAAAACTGCACATCAATATTTATGTGAAAGCAGTCCTGTGTGTGCATCGGTACATACTCCCGTAAAGCCCAGACAAAGAAACAATGAGATGATCATCCCTGAGAGGTAAATCAATAAGAAAGGCGCTACAAAATAACGTTTGTTATAAAATGGTAATTAGTATGGGTCTTGACCTCCCTCACGGCATCCCCAGTCCCCCACATGAGGGTCTGGGCATGTCCGGAGTTGCCACTTAATGACGGCAACATTACACACTCACTGAACATTGTCGGCTTTTGTCTTCATTCACATCGAAATGAAGTTCTTGGGGCCACGTTTATCAATCATAGAGAGGCTCCAGCTGTTCCCCAGTCTTTGGCCTGGCTTCAGCAGCCGTGCTTACAAATTGTCTCTGAATAGCACGGAACACACACCCCACCTCCCCCTTTTGTCACTGTCTCCTGACAAATGTTTCTCCCCAGCCTTTCCCAGACATGTCCGACCCTACCTTCTGCTCCACACCATGCAGCAGGGTTGGGGGGTTACTGCGTGCTCCTTCATGCTCCCCTGAAAGATGCTCCAATAGGCCTTGAGCCGAGGGGGCAGCATCTAGATATCCAAATGTACAAATCTAGCTTTGAAATCTCTAAATGTTGGTCTCCAGTGTAAGTGCCATGTTTTATTATAACAAAAAATATCTCTGGCATGGAGAAAAAGGGTCCCTTTCCAGCATTTACAGTGTAAAAGGACCAATATAATTATAAATGCTGAGTTGCTAAAAACATGAATTGACAATAGTGAGTAAGGTTTAATAAAGTGGCCAGTTTGTTTGCTGTAGCGGTTTGAGATATGAGATAATTAAGACAGATTAGATGTCCTCTGGGGTCATACTCTGACTGCTTTGTTATTTCACTAGTTCAGTCTTGTGAAACTGTTCTTGTCGACCCTTTTCAGAAGGTTTTGTACATCCACACAAGAATGAAAGAGTGTAAGAGAGAAATGGAGACAGTGAATGTTTTGTGTGTGTGGGTGAGAGAGAGAGAGAGAGACAGAGAACGAGAGAGAGAGAGAGACAGGGAAAGAGAAAGAGAGAGAGAGTGCATGTGTGTGAGGCAGACCGAGGGAAAGAGAGATAGAGAGAGAGAAAGAGAGAGAGACATTGGGGGTGAGAGAGAGAGAGACAGGGAAAGAGAAAGAGAGAGAGTGCATGTGTGTGAGGCAGACCGAGGGAAAGAGAGATAGAGAGAGAGAGAGAGAGAGACATTGGGGGTGAGAGAGATACAAATTGATTGTTTGGCGGCCAAATCAGTCATAGTCATCTTGGGCGGATGGATTAATGGGTTTGATGGCTGCTGCAGGTTCAGGCAGGGAGAGTGCTGGGAAAAAAGAGAAATTGGTTTTTGCCCTCGGGGAGTGAATCGATGTGAGTAGCATGTAAGCAGTGGACTGCTCTGAAGGGGGGACCAGCTTTATTGGTGGCCAAGTTTGGCCTCTTAAAGATGTCTATTTCTCAGAGATGATTTTCCTAAATCTTGCTTTCCTTGGCATTTTATGTGATAAGAAATGGAATGGAATAAGACAAACCCTGAATACAGCATACCTGAGTAAAATAATGCTAGGACGGGCGACCTCGTATGGATTGGTACTCCATAAAATAGCCATCAATTAGAGCACCTCATATAAACACTTCCAAGATCTACATAAGCAATTGGACCATCTTATGAAGAGATCATGATGTGAGTTGCTCCCAGAACTGGTTGTTTTGTGTTTGAGAACCTGGAGAACACGAGGCTCAGACACGGATCAGACTGCCCAAGGAGGTCAGCAGCTGCAACAAAAATCAAAATCATTTATCTGTGGCAAAATATAAGGAGCGCCAACAAGATGATAGTTTCATTCATCTCCTCAAGGTGTCTGAGTGGCTCAACACCCGAGGTGCTGGAACAGGAAGCACTGATGTTTGGATGCTGAAGGGACCTGGAGGACTGACTCTTCATTGCTTCTGTGGATATGAAGGCATTCTATAAAAATCTTTTACTGTCTTGTCCATAGTGCATTCTTCAGAAAAGATGCTATCCAGCCGGTGAGCCATTGAACGTCCTTTGCTATGTCTACACGGAAGCACCTTTTACCATTCTACTACTATCAACTCTATACAAGTGCCCTTTGACAACAGTGTTTGGTTTCCATATTGAACCAATACATTACATTACAATTTAAATGTGAGATAAATTGGAGTGGCATGATAAGTAATTGAGACATGCGTACCCATAACTCATGAATATATATATTTATTTGAAAGGGCTCAGAAACAACAGAGGATACACTAGGTCATATGAAGAAAAATGAAAGCATTTTAGGAGAGCACCAGCTGGACTCCCAGAAAGTTAGCAACACTGAAGCGGTTCCATTATGAAAGGAATGGTGTTCCGTCTGCACGTGAAACAAGCCTGAAATGGGAACATGAATGAAATTTGCCCTCTGAATTATGACAGAGGACCGGTGAGAAGTGTTGAATCCACCCACAGTGAATTTGGCTCGAGCCAGCAATACGTGTCACCACAGTGCAGACAAATCTCCTGAGTAACTGCTGCTCTTTTCCCAGCTCCATCCCAGGCAGACCTGCAGACCCGCTACTGAATTAATCAACTCCCCCACTGTAATTCTAAATATTTGCCACATTTGCTGATTGGGGTCAGTGGCTCAATCCAGCGTCAGGAAAAAGAGAACCCCATCATGATTTATTACGGGGCTGGCCACACATATTATTATGAAATGAGTTTATTAGCTTTAAATCTACTAGTAATGTGTTAGTCCTTTAGACCCCGTTCTTGCAATTTTCAGAGACGCAGGCATGGGTGACGAGGGGCCTGTGTAAAACACTTGGATCTGAAGGCTTTATGGTATAACAACCATATATGCTTAATCTGGTAGGAGACGGCACTGAGGCCCACGTGTTACAGTGGCAATAAAACACAGAGAACAATGGCAGTGTTTCTGCTGCGATCTGTGTTTAGAACGATGACTGAAGGCCTACACTGAAGACCAGTGAAAGTGGGTTGTTGTTTTTTTTGGCACTTTGGCTGGTCAAATGGAAACTCCTGAGGGTAATGTCTCGGTCACCACCATGTGTTTGTCTCATACTGTGACTTTATTTTTCAATTTTCAGTATTGTCTGAGTGATTTGCATAGTTATGGAAGAGCTTGACAAACATAAATCATCATTTGAAAGTTAATGTGACTCCATTTCACCGGCAGATATAACACAGACTAATCTTTTTCTGGCTCTGGTGATGATATATATTATACCGCTAAAAGGTTGATAGTTGCCTTGGTTGCCTTGTGCATTTCATATTCAATATTCAACACGTAAATATGAAAGTATATCAAATTAATTTATAAGCAGCTTTTCCAGAGACATTAATGTAAGGCCTAAATAAAGTATTTAGTGGTAATGAGACATGTGACAACTCATGGAGTTTTCCAGTGAAAATGGAGGTGCTCTACCCATAATTCCTTTTGACGACCCATTAGATATTAGGGGATATCCTGCTGTGAGCGCTACAGTCTTGTTCCCACCAAATTTGTGTTTAATACCCAAGAGACACAAAACAACTAGAGTTCAAAACTTCCACACTGTATTTTCATCAGAAAAGCATTTAAGTTGTTTGTCCCAATCATCCTAGATTTAATGCAGGGTGCAATTGTACCAATTACTTCCTAAAGATTCCCATCTCATTACTTTTGATTTATTTACCACAGGAACTCAAAAACAAACAGCATGCTTTGAACGCTACCTTGATTATGCCAGTGTTATGATACAAACACTAGTGCATCACAGGAGTCTTCACAAAACAGACTGCAGAACACAGCTCTCACAGCATTGATTCTTCACGAAAATACAAATGTAGATGAGCTGTATGGTTAGGTGTGTGCATTGTGTCCATGTTTAGATGTAATTTACTCTTTCATATACTCAAAGACAGTCATATGATGAAAGAAGTATCTGATCTTGGTGTTAGAAGTGCAGAATATGCAGTGCCTGTATTTGAGCGTTCCCATCTAAGAGAGTCTGCATGGTTTACCAGAAGCTTCCGTTTGTGTTCTGCTCCTGGGGTGACTCACAGGGGCTTCTGGCACACAAGCCTGCGCAACTTCCATGGCCGCCACTTGTCAGCTAGGGAATATATAAAGATAAATGGTATTATGTTAAATTCCACTTAATGACAAATTTTTAATTTTCTGAACATGGTCATTTTCTGGCTTGTGAATCAAGTGTAAGGAGCTAATTATGTGAGGATCTGAGCAAAAATAACTCCTCATTTTCAAGGATAATGGAAGTGAAATGCCGTAGATTAATGGTACTATTTATCTTTTTTAAATTTCTATCTTTCTTTGGTGATAGCTGCGCTCCCCAAGGAAAATATTCATAAAATGAAATTGAAGTCGTAACTTAATAGGTTATTAAAATTTTTGAGTGCATATCACTTCTCCTTTCGCAGCTCTGTAAATTTAAATTGAAGTTTTGCTGCATTCACAGAGTCACCGGCGCCGTTTCTTTCTGACGCACAATAGAGAGGGCACATGCATCTTTGTCAAGAGGTATTTGCTATTCTAATTTTATGGCAGGCCAGATTATCAAAGAGGAATGTCAGGACGCAGCCTGCTGACAACAGCTCAGCCTTCAGCCATGTGTTTCCATTAGGGGACAGAGCTGTCGAGGGGTTTGTACGCCCTATTATTTTCCATTTCTGCCTTTTATCTTGATTTAAACTGAGAGTTGCTGCATATTCCTTGGCTGTCATTGTGCTTCCTTTATTCCAGAGAGAGAGGGAGTGTGTGCGGCACGGAAAGGTCTCTCCGAGCGAAGACGGCAGCTCTCCAGGGGTGGTTTGTAGATCGGCTCAAGTTGTAATAACTGTTTTAAGGCTTTGCAGTGTGTGTGTGTGTGTGTGTGTGTATGTGTGTGTGTGTGTGTGTGTGTATGTGTGTGTGGGTGTGTATGTTGTGTATGTGTGTGTGGGTGTATGTTTGGAAACACGGGCATGTCAGGAAGTGAGGGAGTGAGTGAGGGAGAGAGAGAGGAATGATGAAAATGGAGAGGGTCCATCACCACCTGTCCGTGTCTGTTTTATACCAAGGTCAGGAGGCCAAACTTATTTATTTGCCTGAAAAGTTACGATGAAATTTTACTGAGTACTTTACAGTAATGATGAGCTAGATCAGCAGTCATAAATTTGTCTTGCCATTTGGTGTCTAGTGATGAACCGTTTATTATTTAGGCCTCAAGGACACAGCTTGGTATGTGTGTGGAAGCAGGATTATAAGTGATGATATCCATTTCATAGTGTCATATAACCCAATGACAAAATTAAGGGTAAAGCCAAATAGGGAGGTGCCTGTATTTAAACCAATCTGATGGAATTTAAATAGTAAATGTCACCTTACATTTGTGACACACATGCTTTTCAGAGAGGTTTTTCAAATGGTTATGTTTTGTATTATAAGTTTGTGATGTAAGCGTAGTTTAGTACTGTTGTGCCACAACATCTTAATCTATCTGATTCAGATTAGTGTCCACTTTTGCCATTATTACATGTAAATAAATCAATATACATTTAAGGACAGAAGGATGAAGGATTCATTTGGATTGAGCTTTGATCTTAAAATCATCAAATTTAAGTACTATATGGAATTTCTCTTCCCATTTGTAATGAAAGGACTATCCGAGAGCCGTGTAACCCTATTTGCATTACAAAATGAGTCCAAAGAGTCTTCATTGATCAGCCATTTAAACTCTCCACTCCCTTGAGGGTTTTAATGGCATAGAGCCACACCCCTTTACGGCCTCCTGAGGATCCCTCGGTGCTTGTGAGAAGTCTTTGGTGACCAATTGGAGTTCATTAATTACCAGTAACTGATACCTCTGATGCAGTCATCAGCCCCTGAAACAGTCTGTCGTTTCGCCTGTGGAAATGCTGCTTCTCTGCACAAAGTGTGAGTCACATTCATTTGGTCTATGTCACATTATTAGTCATATTTACAGTGAAAAGGAGAAAATGTATTAATAGCTTTTTTTATAGTATATTAATAATTTTACGTTCCACTTCAAATTGTCCAACCAGCAAATGTATCATCTCTGAGATGTTTCTTTCGTCGTTCCCTGAAGGTTTTCGGTTTCCGTTTTTTTTTTTTTTTTTTCTATTTCTACTTAGAAATCCTGCATGCTGAAAACTGTAGTAGGACATATTGGAACACCCAGACAATCCTTAACTGTTTATGCACATGCAGTTGATAGGCTGTCGGGGCCCCCAGCGAGAGCCCAGCACGAAGTGAGCTATCCTTTAAACTGCCTGGCTGATATTTGGAGATAATAAAAGAAATAAATCAGACAATAGAGCTGAATATTTCATTTGTTATCCAAATTCCTCATGGGGCAAAATAATACAGAAATGTAACAACAGCCATTTTGCCTCTCCCCCCTCTGGAATTGGAACATAGCAGTGGCTGTTTCCGTGTACAAAGCCACAGTGCATTATCCTCTCTCTCTGTGTGTGGAAGGACATCTACCACGTGTGTTATTGCATGCTGTTATGTTTGATGCAGACATAGTATTACATGTAGATTTCATCCTTTCCTTTTTCCATTTGTGTTAATGTATATTGAGTAGAGACATCACCTTTTGGGGTCAGAGCAGTCTGTTTGAAGGTTGAAGAGCTTCATTCAACTCTCCCTCCTCTCTGCTTCCTAGTGAAAGGTGCCTTCATCAGCAGAACGGTGGAGGTAGCCATAGGGAATGAGCTTGTGAAGACATTATAAGAGCACATGGCAGTCATTCAGCCCTCTGGAATGGCGCTGGGGAGAGTGCCCCACTGGCATTAATCCCAGGGAAATTGTTGGCCAGAGGGAACGCATTTTGGGTCTGATAAGATGATCTTTATAATGTGCACTTAATCAGCAGGTCTCCAACGAGGCGGCGGGTAATTCAGATTTGGAGAGTCATTCTGAAGGACAAAAACATGTCATGTCAAGTCATTTATGCATTTCTATTGTCCTTTAATGTGACATCTGCCCTCATAACCATCGTATGTGCAGTTTACTCATCTCTCTCCTCTGTCCAAACGCTTCACTGCATTCACACATGCACACATCTACTGCTCTGGCAATACTGTTCCAAAGTTAGATTTGTTTTCGTATCCAGCACCTAGCATAATGTCTCCTCAGCCCCACATTCTCTGAGCCCCTTGGAGAGATAAGTCGGCTCTGTTGCATTAGCAACAGCAATCCAAACAGCACAGTCTTCCAGTCAACACCTCATGCCAGCGGAGAGCCCCATTTGGCCAGAGTTTGATTGTGTCCACTCAGCACATTATCAGAGCAGAACTGACAATGCCCCTTTCACTCTGCCATTAGGCCTGTTAGTGCCACAATATACGGGCCTACTGTGTTTGAAAGAAAGAAAGCATTTTGGCCTAAGACTTCTCTCATTATCATGACTACATGTTTTTTTTTTACATTACTTAATTACTTTATCAGACTAAGAAGGTCATTACACTCTCTCAACCACATTAAACAACTACGGTGGCTATTTAGATTTGAAAAAAAGAAATCACTGTAGGCTAGTCTACTTCTGGCAGATTGTTTCAATTCTTCCCATACCTATATAAGTGTGATGTATTATTATCATTATTTGTATTATTATTATTATTATTATTATTGTTATTATTATTATACCGTTCTGTATTCGGATTCATTTCATATGCCTCTCATTTTGTTCAGCATTATATACAGTCTAAACAGTTGGCAACAGTGTGCTTCTTTTAATTACAATTAAACGAGAATGAGAGTTCTCTCCCAATATCTCCGCTTAGTCTTTACCCACGCATGTAAAAGATGGCTTGGTGAGAATGCTACTGTGGAGGCAGTGAGCCCTCCTGGGCCCTGGTGCACTGGTCCTGTGTTTATTAATGACTGTGTGCTGGTGTGCTGGTGTGCTGGTGTGATGGTGTGGCCAGGCCATCTCCAGGAGGCTCCTCTCTACCACACCCTCGGGTCCCACAAATATCACACTTGTAATTTCACGCCTCTGATTATTATCGCGCGCCAGTGTATCTCTGAGCACAGATCCTCCACCCATCCTCTTTCCTCTTCCCAGCTGGGCCACTGTTTTATCAGTGCAATCCCACCCCTGCTTCTCTCTCTCCATCCCTCTCTCTCTTTTACTGTGCTGTCCATCTCTCTCTCTCTCTCTCTCTCTCTCTCTCTCTCTCTCTCTCTTTTACTGTGGTGTCCATCTCTCCCTCTCTCTCTCTCTCTCTCTCTCTCTCTCTCACTCTTTTACTGTGGTGTCCATCTCTCCCTCTCTCTCTCTCTCCCTCTCTCTCTTTTTCTAGCGCACACAAACAAGCACACAAGAACACATTTGAGTCTGTATTTCTGAATGTCTTGCCTCTCTGGACCACTTGTGAGCCTCCTCATTCCTTCTTCTCCCATTTGCTGTTCATTTGCCACCATCTGCCTCAGCATCTGTCTGAGTGGCCAGGAGAAAGTGCATCTGCCATTGTGAAAAAAACAACAACATTTTATTCTCATTCCTTAGCCCCTTTGTTATGCTGTCATCTCTGACTCTCTGTTTCTTACATACTTAGCAACACACGCATCCACACCAAACTTAACACCAAACTCATATCCGTTTGAAGACGGATATCCTGTACTCATTGAATTTATTCAGGATTCACCCAGGATAGCGCCAATTTAAACATCACAACCATCAACAAAACATTCAATCCAAATATCTTGCTCTCTACAGTATAAAGTGCTCAAACATAAGCATTTTAGTACTCAGTTTAATTTTTTTTAAAGTACATAGTCAATGGTTCTTTCCTGGAGCCTCTCTACATAAACCAGTCTGGACACAAAAGATAAATATCCATGCCTGTTATTTTGCTGGTACTATGCACATTGGAGAGATTGGGTGGACACTTACCTAACCTACCTACCTAAGATGACCCAACCTCAACAGAAAAGATCATCCAAAATGTACATGTCTGTGCATAAGTCCATCAACATGATACACAATTCAATTCTTGAACTAAAACAACAATGACAACAAACAAACAAACAAATGCCATCAATTGAGCAGAGCACAGTCCCCCCCAGACACTAGAAAAGGTAATACATCATTCACTGCTGTCCAGACGACACTAATGTGATCACTAAAAAAAGAGACACAAATCTCTGTAAAGGTTCCAAGCTGCAGTCCAAGACACGAGCCAGTCACAGCACCCCTTGCTTATCGTCACCAAGAGAACACAGAAAAAAACTCTCTGAAAAAAAGTCAGAATGTCTGCCAATAAGGATGGAGCTTTCACAAGGGCCATCTAACAACGCCACTCCAGTCCTCCAGTATCCCTCCACTCCATCTCTCCTTTTTTACCCTAACTCCCCTACTTGCCTGTCCCCCTCCTTTCCTTTTATGGGGGCTTGCTGACAATATTCAGGGGTGTCCTCCTGGCCATGGGCTCACCCCACACGAGCCAGCCAGCCAGCAGATTCCAGACCTTCTGTGGCAGTGCTGAGGCTGTGCAGCCCCTCTTGGGCAGTGGTGACAGGGCCTCAGGCCTCAGGCCTCACACTCTCTGTCTCTCTCCCGGCGGTTTGGGGAATTCATTGTGTTCACAAGTTTGAGTGACACGGAGCCCATAATGATCTCTTCCCCACGGGGAAGAGCGCCATTTGTTTAGTAGACCTTACAAACTGTTTCGACCCTGCATCTTGGTCCCAGCCTCATTGGCGTGGTGAATTAGTGTCATTTAATTAATTCAGGCCCACAGCCTCCGCACCACACTCAGGCCTTGACTGTCATGTCTCCTTATGAAACTGCATCTCATTACAACACAACACACAAATTAGGGCTCTAATATACTTTAGTCCATTACACTTTCAATCTATCAAGTATTTGCAATAAATTACTGTTCCTTTGTTAGCTTTACAAGGTATAAACCATAAAAGGTCTCACAGTGCTTGACATAACCCTCCATAACTATACAGAGATTTTTATAATTACACTGAATGGCTTTTCAGGGTTTACCATCAAAAGTGACATCAATGACACTACCCAGAATTCAGTGATTCTCTTACTACTATGTAGTCTGTTAATTTGTGAACCATGTACCACAACATATATTTTATGGATGAAAGAGAATTGGAAACATTCAGAGCCCAATAACTGTACTTAGACCTTACCTACACCTGTGACAAAGATGTTGGCTAGAATGCTACTTAAAATGGTGAGCCAGTCATTGCTCTTAGCCACTGATACACAGGCCATGTGTATAAGAATGACATGTATAAGAATTACATTATCCCTTCATTAAAATACAATGACAATATTTAAATTTATATGATGACAATACTTTAATTTATGGCCTGTACTTTATACTTTAAATACATTTTTATGGAACTAATCACAGATATATAACTATAATTTCACAATTTCACCACACACATATAAGTGCAGTTGCCCTGTGTGGGATATATATGTGTGGTCTCCATATTTCCTTGGGCACCTCCTTTCTCCATATTGATCCATAGGGAGCACTTTACTGCTACGTTGCCACATTACACACTAACTTTTCGCCAATTGCTCCGCATTCTGCCTTTTTATGGCCCGAGATCCTAATGGTCCTCCCCAGGCGCTGCCTGCAGCCATCACGTCACAAATAAATAGAGGCTGACACAGTCATTTACCTCACATCTACTCTGAGGCTCCAACCATCTTCCCTCAGAGATTATCCCTGTGAAAACTACAATTTCAAATCATTGAATCACATGTCTTAATTCTTACCCATGGGCCAAAGGAAGACCAACAGATCTATTGGTATGTAAAATATTCACATTTGTAGTTTAACTAAAAATTCATACAATGCCCAAAATACTATAATGGATTTAGCCAGAGGCCGCAATTCTGCCGAAAGATTGTTGATATTTGAGCTGAATAGCCAATCAAATGATATCCCTCCCTTCCATGCTTCTGAAGTACCATGTTGATTGGCTGGAATTCTGGTCCGAGCCACTATGTTTGTTTACCATTAGAGAGCCAGGACTGTGTTTGAACACGGGAGTTTTTTTTTGCACACCCTGAATGGACAGCTAGAGGACTGTGGGGAGTAATTCACTGAATTTGATAAAAAAATGTATGGGATTAGAATCACGGAATCTACCTTTAATGTCCTTACCTTAATGTATATTTTAAATAGGGGATTCTGCTCTGTTACTTATTAACATTATTTTGTATTCATCTTTTTAAAACACATCTTTACTCACCTTCATGAATAATTATTTTGATGTCCATGTTAAACACTAACAGTACCAGGTCACATTTCAGTAAGCATGTGACTTCTGTTGTGGTTTCATCTGTGAGATGTTTTGGCATCCTTGGCGATAAGGGAAGGTTGCCCCGGTGATCTTGTTTGTGTTCCATCACCTCGCTGCTCATTGTTTTGCATGGCTCAGTCCTGAGGGGTTATTCTGCCTCGGCTGTCTCCGAGAGCAGTTCTACACGACCTCCCCTCACCCCGTCTCACCTCTCTTTGAGAGCTGACCATCCACTGTTCACTGAAACAACCCAAGATAACATCTTTCCTCTAGGCTTGAGTTAACTGGGTTCCAACAGGAAGGAAGGACCACATTATTATTATTTGTGAATGGTAATATTCACGTCAGAAATAGTGACAGAGGGGGAGACTATTGAGTCAGGCTACTCACTTGCCGAATGTAATCATGAGATTCATGCCAGGTTTCAGTCAGATACAGCTCCCAGTTCCCAGATCTAGAATCGAACCTTAGTGGATGTTATGTAGATCAAAATGCCACCTATATACTGTATCTACCTCCTTCATATGCAAAAGTACTAGAGACTGTCTCTATGAGTCTGTCTGGTATTAGAGGACAATTTCAGGATTGTTTTTTTAATCCTTGTTGATTTGTGTCATCTGTCTCTAATAAATGAGGGAATTAGTTACCCCCTCCATTATAATAATCATCATGTTCATAGTGAAGGATCATACGGAATTAGCACTGAATCTGTGTCTGAGATGTAATGGTGATCCACAGTACTTTCCTAACACACAAACTACTTGAAGGTAAATTATTTATGAGTGATTGCTATCATCCATTACTGCTCCCATGAGAACAGCTAATTGGCCACAGATGGCAGGTAAACATACTTTGGGGAGGAAATTAAAGACTTTTCAACATCATTTTCAATTTACTTCTACAATAGTACAATAAAGTTAGTTTTTCTTTACTTTTATAGTTTTAAGTGGTATTGAGACTGACACAATTTTCCTTTGTTCCAAAACTTTGGTCTTATACGTAAGTGACAATTCACATCTCAATAACATGTCCGCATTACTGTCAAGTCCTCTTGGTACTTTTAAAAAACATCAGAGCCCAGTTACTGCAATGTCCTTTCCTGCCTGATCCCAAATGTGGATATTCACCAGCTCAGGTTGAAGCAGTCATAACAGTTAATATAGGTTAAAACAGTTAAAAAGGTTTCAGTAATCCAACAAATGCGGAGCATAGTTACAAAGTTTAGGGGTGATCGGATTTCTTAAAATGCGAATGGCAATACCAGTGACTCCCTTGACGGTGAGTTTCACACGTTTAATTTATCAATACTATTCATGCCATGAAAATGTTTAGTACCCTTACCCTACCCTAACCCTATATGCCCCCCAACACTCTCACTCCTTACCCTGGATAGCCTGTGGCATGCCCTAGCATAATAAGATTGATGTTCAGATAATTACACAATGCATTGTTCAGACACTGAAATACCGTATGCATGTGACATCTTGTTGAGCTGTATCTTGAAGTGTATCTGTTGTAGTCCCTGGTATTGACATATGTCCTAACCCACCGTGAGTATGGAGGGGGGATGCCAGACACCACTCTTGAGCCTTCTGGAGGTCTCAGGGGCCTAATTCAAAGAAACATTGACAAATGAAGGTGCCCACTTCACAACCCCAGAGAAATGCTCACAAAGGCATATTTGTTGTTGTGCTTGTTAAGTATGGTTTAGGATCGGTATGATGGTTGTAGTGCACCCTGTTGTTATAATACTTAGGCTAGGTTGTTGGGTATGAGTACTGGAATTTAACGTCTTTTCCTGTGTAGAACAAAATAAAAAAATGAACAAATTCCTTGAGCTATCAATGCATACTCCATTACGACCAACATCACTAAATGTTTATAAACATGGACATATTTTCACATCACAAAATGTATTCAGAATGCTAACCAGAGAGCTGTCACAGGCCCACATTGACATTTTCACTGGCTGAAGACAAAATGAAACCAAAGAAATGTCCTCACTGATCCGCCTCTCCACTCATGATGGAGTGCTTTAGTTGGGACCTGTGGTTTGACTCAGTCACATTCTGAAGTTTTAATAAGTGGAATTGAGTGAAATTTAACAAAATAAAAAACTTTTAACTTGATTATTGTTTTCTTCCAATTCTCCTGTACTTCTTTCCTCCTTGAAGGGATTTCTCCTCTAACCTTAATACACTCGGGTCCAGAGAGGGAAATATGCACACCCACTTCCCAAGGTTTTGCAGCATGGTTCAGCCCACTGTATTTAATGCCGTTTTTCTTTTGATTCATTAGCATTTTTATGCAAGGTTAGACACAATGGGCTCCATTATCACTGAGAAAAGATTAAGGAAACTATCAATCACATTTTTGTAGGACGCCATGAATCAGCCTCTCACTGGTCCTGGAGAAAGCTGGATCTCTGGATGCTGACGGGTGGCAACTTCAAGAGGGCACAGCACAGTTGGTAGAGTGGCATCAAATGGGCACCAGCTCCCAGTGGAGGGAAGCCAGAGAGCTGACTGTGCCCCATGGACTGACATTTGATCTTTCATGTGCGATTGTCTGGCTACCACCTTAAAGTTGTGAAGAGGACCGTGTGGGTCTGTGCGATGATTTTCACAGCAGAGGGAGAGAGACAGGGCTACTTCTCTTGGGAAAAATAGCTCAGAACTTCTATCTAATGATAACAAATGACAGCTAATGAGTTGCCCAAACATAACAAATGGATAGAATTAAACGGCTTAGATGGAACCAGGTTTCATTAAAATGCAATAAGGAAAGAGAAGATTGGATTTATGGAAGTTGGAGATGTTTTGTGTAGATGAGTATGCCAGTATGATCTGCATGTAAATATAATTGATTGTTTTATTATTGTTGTGGTTGTTGTTGTTTAGATCTTTGGAGGTTGGGGGCCAAGCAGAAAAGCAGCATTGACACCCATTGTGTTCCTACCTTTTATTATTATGGGGTGGCGCAAGCAAGCGTTTTGGAGCCATTTTAACTCCCACAGTTTTCACGATACACATTCCATTGCAGCGTTTACAGGTCTGTTCTAATTTTTATTTGCTTATTTTCATATTGAAAATGAATGTGGTGAAGTTTTATGTCTCTAGTGGTATGCTCCCTTACGCTGTAGACTTTACCAACACATAAATCTCCGCTTTAAACTTCCCGATGCCTATTCTAACAAATTCTGCTTTGAAGGGGAAATGTGTGGTGCTTTGGATTTGAAAGGGTCAGTCTTTATCCTCTTGTGGCAAGCTGTGATACTCAGGAGTGCAGATTAGTGAACATTTTTCAATTTCAATGATAGCTAACGTAACATAAGATAATATATAACAAAATAATGCTGCAATTTGTATACATATTGTGGCATTTAAAAGTACCATCACAAAAAATGGTAAGTGGTTGACCTTAAAATCAAACGCATGTTGTAACCTGCATCGTGTAGATAAGCCCGGTCCTGCACCAGACTTGAACCTTGGGCACAGGAGACTGGTGATAGTCAACATTACATCACCATTATAACCTTGGGCACAGGAGACTGGTGATAGTCAACATTACATCACCATTATAACCTTGGGCACAGGAGACTGGTGATAGTCAACATTACATCATGACATTAAGTTCATGTTTATGGCACCATTTTAAAGCATCACTTTATTCAAGCAAACTTTGCTTTGTGTCTCGAGTTGCGTGTCATTAAGCATTACAACATGCTGTATGTGTGTGTGCACACTACTACTTCTGAAGCAATTTGGAAGGATTTGCTAATGTTACTCTATAAAGTGACAGAATTACTAACAGATCAAATCAATCATTTGCCGAGTGATCTGAAGAAGGATGCTGTATGTCCTCATGTGGACACGATACGTTACGTAGCTAATGCATTGCATTTCATATAGTAGTAGTATCAAACACATTTGGAAGGCTAACTTAAGTGATGCAGTAATGTAAAGCATTATTTTTCTGAGTAAGAAAGTGAATTAGTAAGCTAGCGAGTTTCTGTCACATCAACATGAGGTCTTATAATGTCTTCAGGTTAACAATGAACTGTTATGCAGCTCAAAGCCTGAGAAGAAGGTGGTTCATAAATAGTTTTGGATGATGGAGATGTAAAAACGAGCAACTGTTGGTAATTTTACATGATATAATATGGTTTCATGCTATTGTTATGTCTTGTATTGTTAAATCGTATCAGATCATACTTAAATACAATAAAAAACAATCTAATAACCATATTGGATTTTTCACCACATTGGGTTTTATGAAAAAGTAAAAAAAAAACTGTTTTTCCAATCTTCACCAAAGTTGCCACAGATTATTTTCAGACCAAGCCTCACAAAAGATACAGATGGAATTTATATTTTTTAAAGCATTTGTCCGTCACAACCAATCGAAACACACTACACAGCCACCCTGGTACATGGTTCCACTGCTGTGAGTACACACACCCATGCCCCTGAAGTTCTCCTGCGCTGCTTGGCCCCTCATTGCTGCGTGCAGTTATATTTTAACATATATTCTTTTCATAAATGTACAAAATGTTTACAACATTACAACATTTGTATCATTGAACACACCGCACACTGAGATACTGTTTCTATACAGTATATTTGGCATTGAGCACAATTCCATTTATCTTTATGATAGTGTTCCTTGAGGGGCAGTTTTCTTAACAATAATCAATATTGAAGTCACCAGTGGCCAAAGTGGCCAAGAAAGCGGGACTACGTGTAGAGGGTATTCTTTTACTGAATCGACCTTGTCAGTGTAACAGTGCTGTTCCTGAGCGCGTTTGGCCCTGAGCATTCAAACACACTCTCAATCACCTCTGTAACCCACCAGGCCACACTCGACTGCTGCAGAAGCCCTTTGCTATGATCTCAATTTGGATGTTGTCTGAGGCTGTTATGACTTGACAGGGCAAAATAAACGGATTGATCTCTCTTTCTCGTCCAAGTGATACAATGCCTTTGTTTGTGAGACTTGTGTAAAAATAGTAAACAACTTGGTGTTCCCTTAAGGGGAAATGGGGTCGAAATGGACATGCGCTGTATTCTTTTGTTAAGCCACAACATGTTATGTTCACTAAATTCTAACAATTAGGCCTAAAACTCTAGCAATCCACACCATTCCAGTGGCTCGTGATCAGGTGCTCACCAACAGAGGTGAAAACCCCAGCATTGTAAAGGACTGGTCCTCAACCCATTCAGCACTGAAAGAAACGGACTGTTTGTTCCATAAATGTGCTTAGGTCTGTGAGAGACACAGACAGAGAGTGTTTTTATGTTTCTGTTTGTGCAAGAGAAATGAGAGGTGGAGGGTGCCAGAGAATATATGGGCACTCACTAAATCATTCTGTAATCAGCTCTCTATGCAGATCCGGCCATGCATGCAGAAGGCCGGGGTCTCAGGGAGGCCCCCGCCGCAGATTGCTACCACTGACCCCAGCTGTATCCCATCTCCTTTTGCATTATCTGTAACCTATAAAACTCCTGAGCGGCACAAAAGAGTTAATGATTCCTTTTGTTTAGTGGGGGAGGGGGGGGGGGGGGGACGGGACGGGACGGGACTGAGGCGTATGACAACAACAGATCCATCAAACTTAGCAGTGCTGGGCAAATCAGCACTTTTCTCTTTCCATGGCTGAAATGCACATATTGCACGGCAGCCCCACAGGAACAGCAGGCGGGCCAGGGGACCGGCCGGCCCCTCTGTGGCACGGGAGGGACTTGATAAATGACTGGAGCAAACTTGGTTGTCACTAGTAAGGGTGGAGCCTCTCACTGTGAGCTGCATCATCCTCACAACATTATTCTTTTCATGCAGCTTGTCGATAGAGCCCACTTGTGATTGGCGTGGCGATCTGGCCAGGTTAATTGGAATGCTGAACTGTGAAACGGCAAGAGGAAGTGGCCAGATATTGTCTCTCTTATGGTAACATATGAAGGACGTGTATCTGTGTATCGATTGTGTTCAGTGTTCACTGCGTCTGTGTGTGAAGAAAAATAAAACAGACTGCTACCCCTGTAGGCGGAGGGAGTAGAAGCACAAACAAGACGGTCAGAAGATGACCATCACTGTATAGTATATGGGAGAGTACAGATGCCCTTTATCACAGAAGTCAACACAAATATGACCATCACTGTATATGGGAGCGGACAGATGCCATTTATCAAAAAAGTCAACAAAATTCATAGCACCATTTTAATGGAGGGAAGATATGGTTTGTAGAACCAAAGTAATTCTGCACTTTTCTTGCATGGAAGGTTAGTATGTAGTGTATAAGTATGCTGCTTGTGGTCACAGCAACCTCGTCCTCCTTCTGTCTGGCCCTGTAGTTGTTCCCTTGCTTCAGCGGTTCTTTTGATCATGGGGTCATGCCTAACATCAGATGGGTGCTACCTGATGCCTGATAAAGGAGGTAACTTAACACAGCGTTCTCCACAAGGACTTGTGCTGGCATCTTATGAGTCTGGCCACCGTGCACCAGCGATGCTATCGTAGAGAGAGAAGGACTGACGTCACTGACAGGTTAAAGGATAGTCTGTGATCTTCTCACCAGGCCTGAAGAGCTTTTTATGGCCATATTACAATGTTACTTGAAAACTGGCATGTTTGTGTGTTTTTGTTTCCTGTCGTCCGCCTGCCTTGTCACCTTGAAGTCTTATTTCCACACATAAATGAGGCCTGAAGGGGCAAAGTTCACCTCCAATTAGCATCCAGGTGGCACCATGATTCATTGTTTAGCTGTTCATATTTTCACTGCTGGGATTCTGTCACCCTGGAATTTGCCTTATTAATTTAGAAATGAATTCCAAACACAAAGTGACATTTTACAAGAAATGTTTAGCATAGCATGAAATATTGTTGCTTCACTGAATTTGATGCAAGACAACTGAGAATATATTCTTGGTTTCACAGGCTTTCAAGGCCAATACAATGCATTATTCAAGTGTTTTACTGAATCCTTTATCCAAATTAGGATGAATATATAATTATACATTTTGAAAAGCATACTTTTTGATATGAAGTGCTATTTTCTGGAACGTGTATTATCCCAAAGTCTTTTCCTAATATTAATAAACAATCGGCCCTTATGAAAGGCGTGTAAATCCATGACTACCTACAGACTGTTTACATCAGCAGAATAATGGATCTGAATAGTTTGATATCCATGCGTTTGAAGAGATTGCTCTCTGTCTGTCATCTCCATGTTGTGTGAGACAGCCTGTCAGTGGATGTCCCCAGCAGGCGGGGGTCTGGACACCTCCTTGGCGCCTCCCCCTCCCAGGGCGCTGAGAATCTGCATCCTCTGTGGGTGAGTGAGGCGCGGCTCCTCACGCATCAGGGTCCAGATTGGAGCGCTGGGCCAGTCTGGAGGTGGGTGATGGCACTCACATTCATCTCCTGCTGAAGCCCAATGACGTGAGCACCCATTGCCCACTCTTTCAGCTGCGAGAGCACTCAGGAAGATGGATTGGTTGGCCAGATCACCAAAGGAGGCAATGCATGCTGTTAAGAGGCTGTACATCACATCACTGCTCTCATATGCAAGTTTGATGAAAGATGTTTTCACGACTTATGTCCAGGGACCACTTTTGTGTCTGATTTTTCTCTCTTGCAGCAGCAGCTCAGAAATGCCACCAGAATTAATGGCATGGCATTAGTAACATTTCTGAACTTCCATAGTGCATCGGTCCACTTGTGTTAATGTTTCAAAATGTTTAAAATGTATATTTGTACAATGTGCAATGTCTAATGGAATACATATATAAATTTGCTCTGAGCACAATGGGCCTAGTATAAGACTCAAGGGAGATTGAAATTATTTGTGAGCCAATGATCAGCTTTTAGACTAAGACATAGCGAAAGGCTGATATGCTCAACGCCTAATGGGACATGAATACCACACTTAGCTTTCATAGATATTTATGCCTTCCCACTCAGTGCAGGGGACGACTCAGGGTTTGAAATAGGGTGTGCTTCCGTACCCAAGCATGTCAGTCTTTGCTGGATATAATTACCAGGGTTTGTCTGAGAGTGCGGGCTAAATTAGATCATTATGATGTGAGGTACTATTAGTAATATTCTGGTGATGATCCCATTAATCAGCTTTATTACAGGCTGCCTTACCTACCAGAGGCCGGACAATAACACACACAGAGGAACTCCAGCCCATTCAGCACTCAGCTCTCTTCTTGGTACAGAACAAACCTTGTGGAAAAATCAGATCATCTGCAGAAATACGCCCAAATTGGTGCTAACTCGACACGCCATGATTTTTTTCTGTTTTTCCCATGACCTAAAACAAAAATGACAAGAACATTGACAAATTTGACAGAGAAATTTGTTCAAAAAACAACCTCTATTTGGTCAGTCAAGCAGCAAATATGTCGGATGATATGCTTTATTAAGCAATCCATTTTTCAGCAATAGTGGTGCCATCTGCAAAGGTTAGCGTGCATCAGACTCCTACAGAATCATCTGCCTCCGAGGGGCCGCCACAAACACACAGGCACATTTTTCATGTGCATACAATTTGGGATGCAAATAGAATACTTGATGAAAGGGATGACCTTCTGGAGTCAGTCGCAAGGCAGGGTGGAACAAGTAGAAGGAGCAGAATGAGTAACCGCCCCTCCTGATCTGGAGCCAGTGTAATGTATCGCCCCTGTTTGCACTTCTTTTGAAACATGTGATTGATTTCCCTAACCTTTTAGGTACCTACTCTGGGCAAGATGTGGAGATGCAGCTCCTAAAGCCCCCTGCAGGGGATACCTCACACCCAAACCTGAAGCCCCCTGCAGGGGATACACACCTCACACCCAAACCTGAAGCCCCCTGCAGGGGCTACCTCACACCCAAACCTAAAGCCCCCTGCAGGGGATACCTCACACCCAAACCTGGACCTTTTGAGTAGGAGCAGAATTTTGTTAATGGAACATGCCTTGAAATAATATTGTCACTATATGTGTAATGTTTTGGCCTATCTGTCTTTGTTAAAATAGTTGGTAAAAAACTGAAGCTCCCCTGACAGACTGGGGAGCAGTTACTCAGAGGTGCAAGGCTCATCCGTATTGTGTCTGGCAGCGTAGTCATCTTCATTCTCTTTGTCCTTACTGAGGAAGGTGATCTATCAGCCGAGGACATCACGGTGAATCCAGCCCGGCCGCCCGCCACCGCCGTCTCCCATTTGAATTGAACACACATCGGGTGTTTCAGCAAGTGCTTCCTAACGCAGGCCAGGATTGAGAATGAGTGAGCTGTCCTTGGTGCGATATTACTGCCTTGGGTTGATTGAGGTCCGCTGGTGGGCTTGAGGAATGGGATAAAACTGTAGGTCTGACTTCTGCTAGGTCATGTCTTTTCATTTAATGTTCTGTCAATAACAGTGACAATTCTAAAATATTAAATAAAGACTTTGATCAAAATACCTTAGATATATTTAGTCTTTATGTTACTAGTAACGTTGTTCATGTAATATGCACTAAGATCGCAGATTGCGTTTATTTTGCATATCAACAGGTGTTTTCTCTTGATGAGCTCACCTTTCTGCATTAGGGCAGAGGAGTGCTTTGTGTGTGTGTGTGTGTGTGTGTGTGTGTGTGTGTGTGTGTGTGTGTGTGTGTGTGTGTGTGTGTGTGTGTGTATGTTTGCAGACAGATCACACTGGGCGTAAGACGAGCAAGGATGATCACGCCGTGATAATTCAAATGACTAAGAAGTCAGTGCTTGAATGACTTCGTCCCGCAGAGGGCCCCGACTCCCTGGGCTCGCAGATTTATTGTTCCCCCCGCTGCTGAGGTGAAAAGCACATCTATTTGTTTCCCAAGGTGAGAGTCTTTCCAAACACCTGCTGTTAAATAAGCTCTGGCAGACCTCTGGCCACACTGCCCAGGCCAGGGGGACTCTGTGGCTTTGTCTCCATCATGGAAGGCTATTGTTATTTATCTCCCTGCTACTGTATGTGTCAGCGCGAAGGTGCTTAGGACTGAGTATTATATATATACTTCCTCTGCCCCAAATAGAAATGGAATGCTATCTGTTGTTGTTGTTATTGTTTTTTTATTTATTTATTTATTTTTTAAAGAACCTTGGACGTGTGTGTGTGTGTGGGGGGGGGGGGGGGATTAAAAAGCTTCTCGCTGTATATTCCATCACCTGGGAACCCAATGAGGCAGAGTGTGTTGGTGACTGCGAGGTGCATCCAGGTTGCTGCACGCAACAGCAAGCAAGAGTGTGTTTTTCTGTAGATGATTAAATCAATACAATTTTGACAAGACTTGTAGGAACATGCCTCTTTATTTGACGCAGTTCCTTCCCTTCCTCTGGGAGGCATTCATCACCCGGCTGGCGTCTGTCATCTAATGGAGATTGTTCTTTAGTCTGTGCCTGATCGAGGGGGTGCGATTATGATGCATGTCCATAGTTTACAGAGATATTGACACAGGGACAAAGAGAGCAGCCTGCGGCTGATAGCCCTATATTCAACTCCCCCTCCCTCAAACACACACACACAGGGACCAGCTCCCCCCTCCCTCACACAGGATGAATCCCATTGATATCCCATTGACAAATCAGACTTGACCGCCAGACCAAACGGAGGAAGCAGTTAAGAGCCCCAAACTCATTTAGTTGGCGATTAACGCGGGGAGTCCTGATGTGCTTTTCATCTTTATTTACTGTTAGTGGAGTGCCTCACAGCCATCTCTGTGCCTGATACTGTAATGTGCCCGGGGCTATGGCCTGCCTCTCCCTCACTCCCACTAGCCATACGGTGCGTGTCTGGCACAGCCCTGCTCTCTTCAGCACGGGAGGAGTTAATACTAAAGGCTCTAAGCCTGAGTGGGTGTGTGAGGAGAGAGCTGGGGTATGATGAATATGAGAGGGGTTGAGTGGAGTGGTGCTGGTGCTGCTGCTCGTGGTGGTGGGGGCTATGGATGCATATGAAACTGGGAGGTGCGGGGGAAACTAATGACAGGTGTAGCTGTAAATTCTTCATTCCGCAAGGGCTGATGGGAAATGCTTGGTTGTGCACTCGTCTGTGACTTTACAACTAATCCTGTTTGTAAGTTATTATTTATCTCTGGGAAAGTTTGTCAAACTTGGGCTTTGGCTTTTTTCCCCCCTCTCCATGATTTCCCTCTTGTGGCTCGCTCTTGCACATGTTCCCCCACATAATTTATGACTGCCTGTGGTCTTCATGACAGATTATTAAAAGTAGAATTAGTTTTTTTGCACAGGATTTCTCCACTGGGAATTGAGAAGGCAGTGCTCTCAGGGGAAGGTGCCTTACGAGGTCTCTCCATTACTAATAGAGGCTTTCTTGATGGCCAGAAGACTAATGATTTGAATTTACTGTGGCAGCCGTCACGTGATCTGGAAAGGCATCAGCACAAGAGACAAGAGGTTAAGTTCCTCCCCGTGGAGAGCTTTATTGGATTGTTTAGCAGCAGAAGGATAATGTTTTTGTCATAGACTGCTGCTGCTGTGCTGGTGTGCAATAGCCTGACTGCGAGAGACAGACAGGCAGAGAGAGAGAGAGAGAGAAAGAGAAAGAGATAAGAGCAAGGGGGAAGATGCAAACAGACATATATAGACAGCACATGGAGTGACTGGGCCAGCCAGGGTGGGAGGTATAGGTGGTGTTAAAGTGAGACAGCAGGCAGAAAAATACAATCTTTTTAGAACAGAAGCAAGCACCCCCCCTATATATAATGCTTGTAGACAGTGTTTTGAAGCAGTCTGTTGTTTATTTATTTTTTTAAATCAAGAAACACATACATCCTCTCTCTCATACAAAGGCAGTTTTTCTCTCTCTCCTCCCTCTCTCTCTCCCGAACACAAAAGCACACAAAGTGTTCTTTCCATTCACCTGATGGCCGTTTGGAGCTTGTTCTCCCAGCATGCCTCTGCTGCATGGGAAGCAGAGGGGAGTCACAGCACAGCTGAGAGCCTCGGCTTAATCTTATGCATCATTAAGCACTCAGCGGCAAGCCAGCGCCGTTCATATACATCATCCACGCTTAATAAACATAATGATGACATAAGATGTAATTCTAGATGAATTTTCATTTTATAGGGAAATGGAGAATTCCTTGCAGAAAAGGGAAAAAAAAAGAAAAGTGAAAAAAAGTAAATTATCTGGGAAGTACAAAATAAATGATGTTTTTTTCAACAAGATGAATAGAGGAGTGAGCAGCACTAGACCTGAGGAGGCTGGAGAAGAGAGGAGGGGAGATGGAGGAATGGGAGAAGGGGAAGGTGGACGTGGTATGAGTACGGTGTGTGTGTGTGTGTGTGTGAAAGAGAGAGAGAAAGAGAGAGAGATAGAGAGGGAGAGAGAGAGAGAGAGAGAGAGAGAGAGAGAGGGAGAGAGAGAGAGAGAGAGAGAGAGAGGGGGGAGAGAGAGAGAGAGTGAGAGAGAGATAGAGAGATAGAGAGAGAGAGAGAAAGAGGAGGGGGAGAGAGAGAGAGAGAGAGAGATAGAGGGGGAGAGAGAGAGAAAGAGAGAGTGATAGAGAGATAGAGAGATAGAGAGGGAGAGAGAGAGAGCGAGATAGAGGGGGAGAGAGAGAGAGAGAGAGAGAGAGAGTGAAACAGCTAGGGAACACTGTGGATGGGTGGCCCCTTTACCCTATCCATGTATTCATGGTAGAAGCCTGATGGACAGGCTACAAAGGCCTAGGCAAGACTCATCCATCACAGCAGGGGAAATCAGTAGTATGAGAGGTAAGGTTTCAGACGGTGTTGACTTACAGGAGGGGAGGACTGGGAGGGGAGGAAATAGGATTCTGATGAAAGTGTGAGGGGGAGAGCACCCTTCCACTCAGCAAAGGGCAGCTGGGGCCTCAGGAGGGCCTCAGGAGGGCCACGGTGCCCTGAGATCACCACCGCTCCTCCTCTCCTCTCCTCTCCTCTCCTCTCCTCTCCTCTCCTCTGACCGCCTGTCTGGGTCGCGGGCGTCTGCACTCCTAGGTGGGTGTCAGGGGGTTGGCATACAGGAAATGAGCCCTCTGTTTGAACCCGTGCCCACACCACGAGAACTAGCCAGACACCACAGGAGGTGTGTACTACTGGCTGAGGGGGGTCCTGGAGAAATTAGTGAATGCCTTGAATTCCACTGGATAGAATGAGGTGTATATAAATCACCCCCAACCCCCCAACCCCCCTACCCCACCCACCCCCCAGCCCTCTTTGTCAATGACTTCTGACACAAGAAGATAACAACCCAGAACTTCAAATCCACAAATCAGGGCCTCATTAAGAGCGCTGGCACCCCATAAGGCTCCAATAAAGATGGCTACCTGGAGCTGCAGCATGTTTGTGCAGCTGTAAGCAGGTTGTGCGTCATACAGGCGAGTGCCAGCGAGCGCAGCCCTGCCAAGGCGCTGAAACACTGCTGTGCCCCGTCTGATGGCTAACTAGAGCGGAGCAGGAGCCCAAATGTGCGGTGCAGTTGCGCGCGTGTCTCAGGAGCTGACTGCTCAAGATATTGATGGCAAATACCAGCATGTCATGTATGAAGCTACATCTCTAGCCTGAAGCAGGTATTCTGTGGAGAATGAAATGTAAAACTTGAATTCTTCCTTTGTGTTCATTTATATCATTTGTATATTCATTTGAGTAACACTGAACATGGCTTGTGTTATACACTTTCCTCTGCACAGGTGCTTTATTTTCGTCAACCTCTAAATATTCCCAGTCATAAATCTAAATATGGCCTTGTAACAGGTATGTGCAGTGTGGGCAAAGATTGTTAAATTATCCACATTAATCCAGCTATTTTAAAGTACATTTTAAAGATCAAGCAGGACGTGAGGAGGAATAGGTAGACTCCTCTGATTCCCATCCCGCTTGCCCTCCATGCTTGTTTTTTTTTTCTAACTATAACTCAAAATAAGAGCGTCTGATTTGGACGTAATCTGTTTCTGTTTAAGCACGGGACTCAGGCAGAGGCTTGCTCTTCCTGGCACTAGCAGCAGATTACATCTTGTTTTGCTGAACATTAAAAGTGTCAGTGGAGGGTAGTGGTTGCTTTTATATGGCATTATTAATGATTCTGAGCTGTCTGCCCTGTGTGGATGTCTAATTAAAACCCCAGCGTTTTAAAGCAACAAAATGAATCAAAGAGATGGCAAGTGATCACCACAAATAATGTGGTCATTTTCATAGCCACAAGAGGAATAGTCTGAGGAGGGGTGCACACTTCTGTATTCTTATGGTGCATTGTGAACTCACTCAATAATTATTATAGGATGTTGTTAAACCCCGCTTCTCTGCGGCAGTAATAATATTTGCTATCCTGTTCATTTCAGCCTTTGACTACCATTTCTGCCTCTACCTTCTGCAATACAAAGTTGATTTTAAAAAATAAAGTTTAAATGTAGTCTTACGACAGCAGCTTTTTCAAAAAAACTGTTTCAAATCACCTCATGCCTACCATTCATGGTGAATTTGTAATAACAATTAGCAACATACGTCACCTGACCCCTTTCCAAATCAACAAAGACTTGCTTGGCTGTTTATCTGTGGTGTACAATAGGCAGGGCTGTAAATTGACCTACATGAGTCCACTCAGCCTCTCTTTCACTTTTGACCTCTGCCAGTAGCTTCTCATAGACCACAGCAGTTCCACCCTCCTCCCCTGTTTTAACCTGATGAATTATGTGTGAGGATAATTAGCGCGTACACTTGCTCTTTCCATTTCCTCACTCCACTGGGCACATCATTTTCCTTGCCTCTTCATTGTTTGCTTATCTACTGGCTTTGTCAGATCAATGTCTTGCTCCCGAGTAACTAGCTGTCATATCTTACACAGCATAAATCACGACCGAGGCTTTGTTGTTGCCATAGGCTTGGCTTTGTTAAAAAAAGGTAACATTTGACAGCTTGCTTTTGTATTTGTGTGACTATACTGACCTTTTTTCATTCCATGTGAAGCCATATCTTCAGCCTGTGTTGATCTGATTAGCACTATGGTTTGTCATTCAGAAATATGTCAGCGGTGTCATGCGCTTGCATGGTGTGATCCACAGAGCTCCCTTGCTCTCTCTCTCTCTCTCTCTCTCCCTCTCTCTCTCTGTCCTCTTTCTATTTCACAACTTTCCCCTCTGAGGGGCTGAGATGCTGTGGTGACCACTGAAGAGGAACCTATCAGATTATCTCCAATCAGGTGCCTGAGGTTTGAGGTGTGGGGTGTGGGGTGCAGCGGATGGGGGCGGGTGGGCAGCATCTCTCCCATGGTTGCACATAGCCCACTAATGCTTCCCCTGCTAATGACTGCGAAAAATGCAAATAACCCTCCCCCTGTAAAAGTTGACATTGTCTCCAGTGATAAATTTTCTGCTGAGGTAAGAGACAATTTAGAGCAGAATTACAAGCAGGCTCTTTGTCACTCCTCGGTACCATTTACATCCTTAATTAGCTGTAATTCCACTCTTCCCATTAGGTAGAGGTGGGGAAAGCAGGAGAACGGGAGAAAGACGAGGTGAGATCACGACTGAAACATTCAAACTCCTTGGGAAAAAAGGTCACAGGGAGAGGGAGTGGGGTGAGCGCCCGCCTGGCTGTCCTGATTTCCTCTGAATGATACAGTGCCGTCAGCTGGGGGTTTATATACAGCCCCACGTGACCGTGGCCAAACTGATGGGTGTAAACATTGATTAGCACTGAGGAAATGAGCCTCACACTTTGTCCTCTTCTGTGTCAGAGCTTTGACTGAGGAAGGACTGAGGTCCACACGATTAAATCCTTGTGTGTGTGTGTGTGTGTGTGTGTGTTTGTGTGTGTGTGTGTGTGTGTAGTCCTTAACACTTCAGTACATTTTACAGGTTGATTTTAAGAGAGATACACCATGGTGTGGTAGACCATTGTTGTGTGAACGACATGCTCAAACTTGTCAGGAAGCAGAAGTAATTTCTTCTTTCACTCAAACACATGCACACATACATACACACACACACACACACACACACACACACTCAAGGGTCAATGATCACAATGACAATGATGTTCCTGTCATGGTACAGCTAACTGGGACCTTTCCAGAAAAACAAACAAACATAAAACTTTGAATAAATTTTTTTTAACATGGACTTAAATTTGGAGCCTGTTTCACTTGAATGTAGTGTAAAGTTCTGTGAGGGAATACTATAAATAAAACAACAGAATCTGGCTGAGTTGATTTCTTGTAGTCCTCATTATCTGGTTGAGATATACTACATTGTGGTGAATAATACCCAAGATACAAAGCAGGCAGGGTCAAAGGGTCAAAGGGTCAAAGGGTAAAAGGCAGAGGTGGGTTGTAACACACTATGTTTACTCCTTTACATGTACTTACATATTTTTTTCCAATAAATTGTACTTATAGGAGTAAACTTAATGCAGAATACTTTTCACTCTTACTCGAGTATATTTGCTATTCAAAATATATACTTATATATATTATTATTATATATACTCCATTACATTTGTATTCACACACGCACAGCTTCTAGCCTAGGCCTACAACATTGATTGCTTTGGCTACATATGTGTAGAGGCGGCATTGGCCTCTGGTTCATATGTCAACAGCGCAGCGTTATTGAACCAGGGCACTTGACAGTGGAAATCTATGGAAGTCGATCCCAAAACATTAGGCTCGGAGTGGAAATCGGTGGAAATGGACTGCATGGGAGTGTGCACACCGTAGCACTGGATCCAGGCATGGAAGAAATGTCTAAGTTTAACTAGCTAATGTTAGAGGGTTTAAAATCTTATTGGGTAAATTTAATGTGACATGCCTAGTCTATGGGATAAAAAGCTAACGCTAGCCAGCATTAGTGTGTGGTTTATACCAAGACTGATTGATACACAGGCCTACTGTCCGATGAAAGGCTAGCCTACACATAGCCTATCTCTCCTGCTGCAGATGTAACGTTAGCATCTCATCTTATCTGTCAATCCTCAAAGTATAGCACGACAGCTCGATTTCGTTTAGGGCAATATTTAAATGACATAATAGTAGCCTATTAGGTTGACAACACTTCAACTATGTCCCAACCATACACAGCAAAAACAGTCCTCCCATTTATCACCATTGGTAAAAAGTCTAAATATGAGCGGAGCCTAAAACACATACAGTACCAGTCAAAAGTTTGGACACACCTTCTAATTTTTTGAGAAGTGTTTTCTTTACTTTTATTATTTTCTACATTGTAGATTTATACTGAAGACATTTAAACTACGAAAGAACACATATGGAATGATGTACTAAACAAAAAAAGTGTTATCTACCATGTAGAAAATAATAAAAGTAAAGAAAAAAATTCTCAAAAAATGAGAAGGTGTGTCCAAACTTTTGACTGGTACTGTAGCTTGATGTGACAATATAGTATAATATAAGTATAGGCCTTTTATTTGCTTTAGTTGTTAGTGTTAACGTTTGTGTGACTTATTTTTGTGTTATTGTTTACATATTAATTATGCAAAGAGATTTACATTTATAACTATAATAATAATGTTTATTTATTCATATTTTGGTGGAGGAATCCAAATGGTCAGCAGCATCCCTCCAGCCTACAATTTATTTTGATTCATTTATTTACTTTGTATTCGGTTTATTCGGACTGGGATTTAATTTAATGTGCAGATGGCTATGTTACGTTGTGCTCATGAGACAATTTGGCATAACCCCCCCCCCCATTTGAATATAATACATATGCCGAATAGGTGTAAAAAACATCATCATTTGAAGTTACTCACTACTTGAGTTCTCATTTGAGTAGAGCTTTTGCTTACTCTACCCACCTCTGGTCAAAGTTCAGCTCTCCTGTGTCCTCTCAGACTTATTAACTCCCCACTACAGGTCCCTGCAGACTCCATCTCTCACCAGTCATCCCTACTCAGACAGAAAGGACGGATCAGCACTGCATAATGCTAGGTCTCTCTATAAAATAAGGTTAACCCAAATTCATTTCAGCGTTTCAGTCTTCCACTCTGCCCCTGTAAACCAATAGTGAGTTGCTCCTCTGTTCATGACACACATAATGATGAGTGAAATCGAGTCTTGCCATCGACGGTCCGCTTGACCTCCTCTCCCACCAGTGGTCAGACTGCCGTGTTTTCCTGTTGTTGAGTCTAATATCTAAACGCTTGTGTAATGTGGTTTTCTGGTTGCCCCTAATGAGTCTGAGAATGACCTTGTTGAGAGAGAAAAAGATTTGTTTATCCTCAGGGCTCATTGTAATGGTGTCTAATTGATTCAGTTAATAAACACATCAAAATACTTGCCTGTGGTTCATTCTGTGGAATAATAGAGAATCCCGCTAGACCAGGCAGCTCGAGAAGACAAGTTGTCCTAGTCACACAATGATATTTGTATTGTCATGGGGTTAGCACAGTGTTAGTAATGACATGCGTTGCCATCCTTTCTACTTGTGCAGACACCCTGTTTTACATTCATATGCACAGGTATGCTGGCCTGGACCCCCCGGTGCTTCAAACAGTGTTGTCTGAATCATCCATTAAAAGACAATGATATTGTCCATCCATCACCATAGATATTTTGGAAATGATAGTTTAATGTACCTTTTTAACTACATATAACTTTATGTGTTTCTCACCATGGTTCTTTTTTCTTATTTTTTTTTTTTTGCTAGCTGTGTGAAAACAGTGAAGCGGGCAGCGAGGAGAAGAGAGAGAGAAAGCCATTGTGTTTTTTTTCCCTGTCATTAAGTCGTGGCGGGGAGATGATGTGAAAGCTGTATGTGTTCCAGAGGAAGTGTTTATGGCCCTGCAGGAGTCTCGTTGGGCTCTGCTCGTAGCTGAGATAATGGAAGCATGTAGGATGCAGCAAGCCATCTTAATGGTACCAACGAGATACAGGAGCAGCCAGGACAAATATACGCAGTATTTCCCTATAACATTTCAAACGGTATCTTTTACATATTCTCCTGTCAAGGCTTGGCCTGTAGTTAACGAGAATAGTATTTGTTGGAATCTGTGGAGAAGCTTAATCTGAGTTTATGTTTTAAAATATTTTTAGATATGCATTATTGCCAAAACTATGTGTATGTGTACTGAGTGTTTAATGGTGATTTTATTTTAAATTCTGACGATGTATGTGTGAGTTTCCTAAAATGAATTGGGAGTCATACAAACACTAAACAAGGCAAAACTCTATGAAAATCACTCTTATGAAAACGATCGTTAACTATGCAGTGTACAACTTCCTGTGTCTGAGCTGAAAAGTACAAAAGCAGAGAATGCGGTCAAAGCGTATTAGCATATTAGCATACTAGCCATGACAGACCCAGAGATGAGGCCCAGTTACAATGGAGATAAGAATCACATTGAGAAAAAGAGACCTGGATTAGGAAAACATATCTTCATTGATGAGACTTGAAAATGGATTGATTTAATAAACTTGTAATATAGAGCTCGAAGCACAAGCAATAGATATATTATCTTTAACAAAACTAGAACAAAATGTTTTCTTAAATATGGCCATTTTTACAAAAAGAGCTCTCTCGCTACAGAGTAAAGAGAATGATCCCTCTAATCTATGTGTCTGTTGTTGGGAAATCTGCAGTCCTCCACTCACTCTGAGAATGTACCGGCCTGTCCATCATTCCACTCCTCCATCTGAACTCTCAGGGCACCCTGTGTGCGGAGGAGAAGAGACGTTTACTCCCTCGGGTTACTCATGACAACAAACTCCCTAAGCTATATTACCCACACCACTAGTGTGGGACCTCTGCATGCTACAGCATGGGTACTCAAGGACTCTCACCAGACTGGGCATGGCACCTCAGCCCCTTCACCAGCCCCTGGGGTAGTAGATTAACAACTAAGAGACACGGACGCCAGACGACCCTAGACACCAGTAGCCAGCACGTGGTCTATCACCCAGCCTTAATCTCCTGAAGTACTCAGTGCAGAAGTGGAGGAGAACTGCATCCTCAGGCACATTGTTTATGTGCTGCTCCGTGTGACGGCTCTCTGTGTCCTCCACTTTGTTTTGTTTTTCATGGTACTTAACACTGACATTGAATGCCATGTGTGTTTATCTATCTCCTGTAGACTAATCTGTTTGAATTACTGCTGGAATTTGTGATAGTCCCATTATGTATTAGAAAAGCAATTATCACTCCATTAAATGTCTAAGGTGTTAATGCAAGGCACAAGACTAAGCCATCTGTTGAATTCTTTTCCAGAGTCCCTTTTTGAAGCCACCCACTAAACAACATTTTGAACCAATTAGGGTGCTACTTGGTAATTTAACTTTGAAAATGGGATGTCTTCTGGTACTTGTCTAATAATAGCGATGCATATGGCGAGTGTTTGGAATCTGGTAATGAGAGAGATGGCCCCCTCAATTTGTCTTTGAGATCCGAGGAAGGCAGATTGTGAGCCTGAGGACTCAATTCACCTGAGCATATGTCGGAATCAGGAGGTTCACAATGTGGTAGCAGATTTGATCCCAAACTTTGTGCCCTATTTCTTTGGGGTATAAAGAAAAAACATCATGTTTCCACGTTGAAAGACATACCCAGCATCATACATCAAGCAAAAATATTGCCTAATATAAAATGATTATTGTGAAGTGATAAGCTGGTTATGGAGTAGATTGATGCACCATAAAGTGTGAGTAGGGCAATATCTATATGGAAACAGAATGTGAGCATGTGTGCTTTTTCATGGCTCCCCTCCCATTAGTAGCTCATCTGTCAATGATACATTTCTGAAATGTTTGAAAAACAGCTTTCCTCTGCTTCATTTGTAGACACTCAAACACGCAGAGATTAATGACACAAGGGCCATGTCATTGCATTAAATCCCAAATTCATTTTCGAAAATCAATCAATCAGGGCCATAATTGGGCTGTATTGCCATGTTTTGAGTGCTGCACCCCACACTGAGGTCATTTGAAGACTGAGTGCCTTGAAATATGTGCTATCAGCTAATCCTTAGATTCTTAAATCTGAGCCACATGCCTCGGTACAGATATATGTGTCTGAGGGAGTGTCATCAGTCTGAGGCTCTCCTCTCTAAGAGCCCACCAACTGAGCAATCCGCATGAAAGGGAATCTCTTGGGAAGGGAAGTACATCACTGCGTCATCTGCAGCAGCCATTAGTCTTGATAAACCCACAGACCCAGTTGCTCAAGATTCCAAAGGATTTAGACAAAGACTTCATATTTCATGCAGTTGTAATTACATCTGTGCGAGCCTCTATTGGCTGTCATTTTTTTTCATTCATCCTATTTAACACGAGGTACAATCTCATGTGGCACATTTAAAGAGGGCAGGTAGGAGCCATAATCATGTGTTTAACACTTGTTTAAAATATTACTCCATTGAAACGGTCTAGATAATTAAATCTTATCTGTTCTTTTTTCATTTAAACACACGCTAGGACTAATTTGAATAATCTGATATTGATGTTTTCTTAAATTAGTTTCAAATAAAAGAGACAGTCTCCTGTGTGGGCTGGCAGGATTTTTTTTCCCTCTTCACCATTCAGGGTCGGAGGATTTATTGACAAACCAGAAGGTTCTGCTGGCAGAGGGATTGGCCTCATTTGTTTTCTCTCGCTCTGTAATGGCAGATCAGCTCTTAGGGGCACGGAGCTGACAGCATCTGGCTGGAGGAGAAAACATCCATGCTGATTTTATTGGCTCTCTTTTAAACCATTCCACCTAATGTTGTTGGCCTGATTAGGTGAAGCTGGGAATGTAATCCAATTCCTGCTATCCAGATGAACTCTCTTAATGACAAATTGTTTAGAAGAGGACAATTGTCCAATCTGAACGGCAAAGCATTGCCAGTAGTTGCCTTAGCATAACATGCCCTGCCATTTCTACTCAAAGGATTGCTTTCACTTTGCCATGCCTCTTTGGCAAGACGAGATTTCTTTGAGTCAGGCCTGATGGTGAAGACACACACTGAGGGTTGGTTTGGAGAATTCCAGCAGGATTATGTTTGCCCCCGTCCACCTTTAATCATCAAATGCAGCATTACTAATAGTCATTGGAAAGACATTTGTGTTTCTTAAGCTGCGGAAAAAAGAGAAAAAGTTCTGTTGATCTTGAGCCGCTCCTTAATGAACAGGTGTCTACATAACACAGCCCACCTCACAGATGGTAACATAATTAGCATTCATTATGGCAGGCTTTCCAAGGCCAAGATATGCATGGCTATGAGGGCTGGCTAACCTCTTCACCCTCTAGCAGGCCTCCTTGGGGGGGAGATTGACACATATTTTCTCTGGGAATGGACAAAGGTGGAGGCCCTTTCACAAAGTGTCATCCTGATCCTCTGCATTGGCTGAGATGCCTGTTAAACCACAGTGATGCCAAAGGTCACCAGTCAGCTCTCTGACCACCATACTATGAATATCGAGTAATCCTTTGTTATAATCCTATGAACAAAGTTATTAAATTAGTGTCGGCTGGGTCCCATTCGATGTTTTATAAGTATAGCTTTTTATCCGAAGGAGCATGAAGCCAGGGGGGACAAAGAGAACTGGAGGTTTTTCTCGACGTATGCTCCTATCCTGGACTCTGTGCCCTTGTTCAAGTATGCACTGAAGGAAGCCATTTCACACACAGAGCATATGTCTCGGTGACAGTCTTCTCTCTGAGGTTTAAAAACAATGAGCTTTTTCCTGCCGCTGCGCTGGTGTTTTGAAGCCAGTGGTTTGTGGTGGTGGTCAGGTCAATCCACGTGCATGTCAGCTTTCATGCCTGAATGCTTCTGTTGTGGAGCTTTGAGGGTGTGTGTGTGTGTGTGTGTGTGTGTTGGAGGGGGAGGGGGGTGGGGGTGTAGAGGCTGCTAGGGGCAACAGGAGTATGCCTGTAATTTTCTCCACTTAGAAATGAATTCCATCTAATCTCATTTCACCATGTCAAATAGCACCGTGACATGCTGTTTTCCTCCGTAACATTTGGTTATGCCGAAGCAGCTGACTGCCTCCCGATGCAGCCTGACACCCTCTGGTTATTAAAAACTGTTTGCTCTTTGCGATATTCCATGATGTGGGTTAACTGCAGAGCAATACAAAGGCTAAATAAAGCCCTCTGTCGGCTTGTGTGGCAGATGTGTCTGACTGGTGGCCTGTTTTAGCGTAATTCATTGTGTTTGCCTTGCCCTGAGACAGCGTGTGGAATGTTCCATTGAGCAGAGACATGTATAATGGAGAGCGAGATCATTTAGCTCATCCAATTGCTCTGTGATAGCAGATAAGTGCGTGTAAATAATGTGGTAAAGCACTCGGAGAAAACTATGGGTGTCAAAGTAGCAGGACATGGGTCATGTCTGTTTAAGGATTTACAGGTGTCTTGGTGGTTTATGGTCCAGTCACGTCAATACTTGAATTGAAAGGATGTCAAACAGGATTAATTAGGAGATTAGCATTGTTAATTATGACATTTGGCTAGTGGATAGTGGATTAACACTGACCTCACATCAATCTGTGAACCTTTACAAGTGACTCTGTAGCCGGTTGCAACATATAGTGCCTTTTTACCAAACAAATTAACACAAGAATTATAATCATAGTCCCTGTTTAATAAAACTGAGATTTAATGACATAGTGTATAAAATATAAATCTATGACCAATAAATATTACATTGATTTTAGGACATAAAATCTCTAGTATACACAGTAGGAAGGCAGCTACCATGCACCCATTCCTATACAGGGGTTGGAAGGGTATTACTTAGGACAGAGGAAGCATATGCAGTTTTTGTGATCATGTGAATTTGAAATGTGGGAGTCAAGACAACAGATCCACATACTCACACACACATACTCACACACACACACACACACACACACACACACACACACACGCACGCACGCACGCACGCACGCACGCACACACACACACACACACACACACACACACACACACACACACACACACACACACACACACACACACTGCAAGTAAGAGTAGGAGAGAAGGAGCTGTTGGCTGGAGTAATGTATGGGTCTGTTTAAGTAATGGCCAGGTAGTCCTAGATGAATGTGAGGTGTTCAGCTCCATTACGGCCTGCGCATCAGGAAAGCATTATTGCATTAGCCCTGCTCTTTAAGAGGAGATTGGCTGTGTGACCAGCTTCTGAACACACTCACCCCGCTCTGGACGGCATCAACTACAGCTTGGCTCATTGCTTTCAATGATAAAAATGTACAAATTGCCAGCATCTAGCACAGAGACTCTTCTGATGACTCTCAACTGTTCGTCAGATGGAAATGTGTGGCTGTTATCTGCCAAGAATGTTAAAAGGATGCTGCACATGGATTTTTTCCCCCCAGATGAAATATTATTATTATTTCCATTATCCAGGAGAGCATTTTATAAATGCACAATGCAAATAAGGGAAGCTCCAAGAAACGGTTCAAAGTGTTGATTTTAGACTGTACATTATTATTATTATTATGAACATTTTATATTACAGAAATTCAATATTTTTTTTTTTACCATCTACAGCAATCATGTGACTGTACTCCATCCATTTGACTGCAGTATTTTGAACATAGTATGATATTTCCACCCACACTGTCTGGATTTCTGATTAAGGTTTGGATTAGAAATAATGAACACAAAAGAGTCTACGTAATACCTGACTAACGTGGAGCATTTATCTTGAGAGTGGATGTGTATTGCTGTTCTTTCCAATCTTCTGCGGTGTCTTTAGACAATAATGATGTAGGTCGAAGTTATGGGGAGCTGCTCTGTTTTGTGCTGACAGATGGAGCGGTGATTATTGACAACTCTAAAATCAATCATTAAATCCTTTTAGATCAATCATACAGCTCTGTTTCAGGTATATGTTTGACTTTCTGTCATGCATACATCAAATGTGATATACGGTGATTCATATATTCAAAGTAAAATATTTGATTTTATAGCAATGACCATGGATATTTTGTTATGTTCTGTTCTGCAAAAAAAAAAACTATGACTTGTACAGTCATTCAGTGGTTCTTAACTTGTGAATGTACAATGAGAAGAAATTTAATGCACATTACTTTAATGAATTTGCAGAATGATAAAAAAAAACTTCATTGTCATGATCATACACTTCACAGTCATCATTACATTATTGATGCATTTTCCTCTCTAAATATCCACAAAAATGGTAGTAACATTATCTGTCGTCACTTATAGATGTTTGCTCAGAGAGAGAACTCCATTGCAATGTCTCTGTTTTATTTTGACTCCACTGATTAGTGGAATGGCAGCCAGCTTAGTGAGGGCATTTTATAAAAATGGATTTTTAAAATGGGTAATATTTTTGAGAATACTTAAACTTTCATACACACATAAGCATACTTAGTAGTGTGTGTGTGTGTGTGTGTGTGTGTGTGTGTGTGGGTGTGTGTGTGTGTGTGTGTGTGTGTGTGTGTCTGTGGGGGGGGCATATACACATTAAAGTCTCTATTTAAACAATGTGAGGTGTTGCTGTCCAATGCTCTCGGCAGCCCATTCCCATCTAATAATTGTGTCCACAGTTTTACTACACATTACCCACAATGCATCACACACACATTCAGATTGCATGCATCTCTCTGCTAATATGACCACAATCATCCACCCATTCTTCCAATAGGAACTCTATGACTACATTAAGATCCTCAATATGTTGTAAAGCCATTATATTTGCATGCTGGCATTAATCTCTTATCTCCCTTTCCACACTCCTGTATGTATGCCTGGTCATCTGCCCAATGTATGTCAATATGATGTATGTGTGAAGTACTGTCTATATGAGTTCTATATGAATGATCTGCTTACCTCTTCCTTTCTCACTCCCCCTCTTTCTATCCCTCTACCAGGACGGCCACAAGTAGATGGGTCCCTCCTCTGAGCTGGGTTCTGCACCAGGTTTCAGCCTGTTTAAAGGGGGTTTAAACCGTCACCTTGTGCTTACTCTAGAGGATTCTAGAGGAGGTGTCTATGTGCTGGCTTTTGCCTAGAAAATAATAAAACCGTTTCCCATATATTCATTTCCCCCTGACTCTTTCTATTCTTCCTATAAGCTTATTATCACCAGGAGTGGAACATAAAGCAGTGTTTTCCTCTGATAGGATTTAAAGCTCATGTATCCAAAAGCACCATTGTCAGTAGCTCAGGCCTGGTGTAGTTTCAATGAATTTCTGACCCTCTTGGCATAAAAAGCCTTAATGGAAAACAAAATGTCTCCTGTGATTCATCCTGTTGTCATGCTAAAGACACTAGCCCCAAGTGACCACCACTCTGCATCTCTCTGGGATGTTTGCCTATGCTTTTGGAAAGGGTGCTAGTTGGAGTTCCTTCTGTGCTCCATATGGCTGTATTGTCTTGGTAATGTGTTACAATGCACCCCTCCGGAGTGTGCTGGGGGGCCCACTGCTGGAGGATAAACTATTGCTTTCACTTTTTGTCTTTTGTCTGTGTGTGTGTGTGTGTGTGCGTGTGTGTGTGTGTGTGTGTGTGTGTGTGTGTGTGTGTGTGTGTGAGAGAGAGAGAGAGAGAGAGAGAGAGAGAGAGAGAGAAAATCCCCAGGGGTACACAAACAGCCTGAGGGCAGGTTGTTGTCGGAGCTGAGGGCTGAGGGCTGTGGGCACGTGGCAGAGCCTGGTCCCCTTGACCACTACCAGGCAACACTGAGGAAGCCCACACCGTGCCACACACAAAGAGACTAGGAGGTGGGTAGAAGCCCAGACCGTGCCACACACAAAGAGACTAGGAGGTGGGTAGAAGCCCACACCGTGCCACACACAAAGAGACTAGGAGGTGGGTAGAGTCCTCACTGCACCTACACCTAGAACCCCACATCTAAACCACACAATTTCCATGGAGAATAAAAACATTGTGATAGTGGGAGACTCTCTTCAAACATGTCTCTCAAATGTCTCCATGTAGGTGAGGAAATAATCCAGTTCCAGAGGGATTTGAGCTGGAGCCAGTCACTTCATAATGTCTTCCTGATCTGATACATTTGCCTCCTGTCATGCACAGTTTCAAAAAGTAGGACATCTTCAGTTATGACTCTTTAATCCCTTTGTTGACGTTCACTGATTCAAATATTTTGTATGGCTATATAAGTATTTCTAAACTACATGTTCTTGCACTGGACTCGATTCTAATATGGTTAAAACTGTTTCTTATATTGCTGTTTATACATATATTGCAAAAAAGAGGATTTGATTAATTTCCAAACCAGCTCTAGGCTTGGGTGTTTTACCAGTTCTCAGTACAATGACAGAGCTTGCATGTCTTTCCTCTTAGCTGTGTGTCCTTAACTGCCGCACCATTTAAACATAGGGAAGTAATACTAATAATATTGGTACAAAGAAATGTAGGAATCACTTTGATGATGCAGACTGAAATTCACTCATCGACCTCTTGTAGGCCTTATTCTTTTGTTGCGATAAATATAAAGCTTCGGTCTGAGCTGTTTTTTTATATATATATATATATATAGAAACGAGTTGTCTCATGAAGATACATCCTAATCCATTTGACTTTACGTTTATCCATTCACACATTAAAGTGGTTTAAATTATTGTCAGTTTAATATGCTGTACGAATGAGCAATACTGATGGGCTCCCAGGAACAGCTACTAATTATAAAATATTATATGATATGAAAAAGTGAAACCATGCCGAAATAAAAACCCACAGGGAGTTAGTGAAGCTTGTGACGTTAGAAACTCAGGGAATGCATGTGGCACTTGCACACTGACAGCCTTGGAATTTTCAAATCTGTTTTCTTTTGGGCGGTTTAAGCTGGTCAGAAGAGGCCACCTGCAACAGAACATGGCTCGGTCTCAAATCAGAGACCCTTCTTAGCCAAAGTCCCTCCACCCACATCTTTGTCACAACCAGTGTCTCTCTTTGTCCCTTTCTTTCCATTTCCTGTGAAGCTGAAGTTCACTTTCTAAGCCTACCCTCGAGTCAGTCTTACCTCATCCATCGGAGTGTATTTGTTATTCTTTGCAGGGGTTAGATGGTGCTCAGCCCATGCCTACCTAATCAGTCAAGAGGTGCTGAGTCGACAGCTACCACACGCTAACAAACAAATCACCCGTCCTGAAAACACTAATTGGCCTTAAGCTCAAGGAAGAGTTTTTTTCTACATTCATTTTTTACAGAAAAGATCCCCACTGCAGGGTCTTACATACACCTCTCACTTTAGCCTTTATACACTCTTTTGACCCCCCTCCCCTGAAGGAACTGTGGCGACAACACAATTCTTTACTGATAAAAGAGTAACAAAGGCACTCTGTTCTGGGGAGATGAAAGGCTTGGTAGAAAATGGGGAGGGGGGGGGGGATCTTCTTGATAAATATTGTGGTTCCTTATACAACATATCTTTGTCACTGACAAGGAACAAACAGCTGGTAAATGAAATGCTACATAGCTTCTGAGGACAAGGGACATTTTCAGCTTGGCTGCCCTTACACTAGCCTTTGAGCTGGCCCTGGGAAAGCTGTTTGTTTGACCCGGAGCACAGGGAGCTGACAGAGAAAGCCTGCAGCATTTTGTCATCGATGACTAAGCCAAAGTGCGGAAATAGGTTTCCAATGCCTCGTCAGAAAAGATTCATCAATTACATCCTTGTGCTGCTTACAGCCCTGCACCTCTCTTAGTCATCAGGCTAGAGACTTACGCTGGCTTTTTTCATATAGTTTAAAATGTCAATCACAAGCTAGGTTTCCACATGTCACAGATAGTATAAGGAAGCGTCAATCTGTTTGTTGACCCTAAAGGTTTATCATGTACAATCTATTCCTCCATCTTATTTCCTGTTACCAACAGACACACAGCTGATTCTAAAGCTTATTTCCACTGATAAATGATTCAAGCTTCTGTGCTGTGACCTAGCTTTCCTCCATTGTTGCCAAGCAATTTTCTTTTCCTTTAAATTCTGAAAATTGAGCACATCCAATGACAATGATTCCTGCTTAATATTAAACCTATGGAGTTTGTTAATGAATAAGGCATGTTAATAATTATATATATGCATCGCAAAGGTGCTTGCAACCAGGCCACCATGACAGTCCACAGATCACTGCTTTTAAACTATATTAAGCATATTTAAGCTAATGATAATGCAGTAATGGTATTCAAATTTCCATCCCACAGATCATTTCATACAAACATTGTGAATGCTGTACATTTACTGTTTCATTGGACCAACATAATGTTTTATCAGTTCATTAAAGATCAACTACTTGTTTCCTATATCAAGGATGAGTATGCCAGAAGTCGTATCTTTTTATTCTTTCCTTTTAAGCATGCACGTAGACCACCATGATTTCTAATTAATCCTCAGTACCAAACAGACCTTTCATACATAACATTATTTTCCAGTCCTGAGGAGATGCTTCATGGCAGTTAATGGCATGGTGTTAAATTGATGCTGATTAAAAAGAGGAAATATATATCAGGAAGCTATTGCAAGACTGCACAAACAGAAGCTTGGCCAGCATTAGGATTTGGAAGCAGGACCTTGATTGCTCCCTGTTTAAGGGAGGACCCCTACTGGAAGACTCCTCAAACTGATGCAGGCATTCTAATCTCTAAACTGCTGGTGTGGGATCACTCTTCATCTCCTATTCATAGTTTCGATCAGAGATGTACCAGAAAAAGTCAAGTCTGAAAAGAAAGTTATATTCTTAAGACAATCTAAATCACTTGAAGCTTTGATGTTCCAGCCCCTGTTGATCATAGTTTTTTTCAACTCACACTCACAATTAAATGCAGTGACTAAGCAGTTTGGTACGTTATTTTTTTACATTCATACAAAAGTTGCAAACTTTAGCCAGTAAAGCCTTCACTTGGCAAAAAGAGATTCTTCTTTCCTCCACAGCATCATAGCCTGGCTTTATTTACACTGCGGTGGCCAGGCCTCTGAGAGGATTCAGCCCACACCTCTCCGGTTACAATAGGATTCCCTTTCAGAGTTCATGTAAAATGAATTACGAGAGTATGTATGAACGAAACCTTATTCCACCGGGAGGGAATTTGTCTAGCTGTACTTAAGAAGCACCTCTTGTAATTTATAAGCCCCTAATTTTTTCGTAATTAAATACCACTTGAATATTTAACACCATTGTGTGGGTCTCTAGCTAAACGAGCACAATGTCGTTTAGACTATCAAGTGACTATTGTCTTGCGAAATGAGCCAATAACTGAGTGCAAAGCCATCCGTTGCCTCATTCTATAATTTATTTGCATAATTAGATCTTAATTTTAATTCCCTATGCAAATATATGCCCCCTTTTAAATTGCATTCGAATTTAAATTCAATCCTTTCACATGCCTTCCATGAATATATGTAATGATATTGTAAAAATATAATGAAATATGGTCGGATAGAAAAAACATGGCCCTATTATATAGTAAGTTGAATCTTTTTTTTCTCTAGACTGTCTCCTGTTACACTGATCCTAAATTAGATTTTCTTCGCCGTTTAAAATGATTGTATGGTAAATATTTGTTTTCCTCCCCCAAAATGATGTTAGGCTGAAAGTCTGAGGATACTGTTTCAGTTTCTATTTTGACATTCTTCTCCACTGAAGGGAGTGTTTTCTCTTATTTCACAGAGAAACAGGGAGTCAGGCTTAGAGGACACTTATTGCCTTTCTATTATTCCAAGATATCAAGTGAGGGGAAAACAGTCCTACTTTCAGCAGCTGAGCTGATGCCCCATCCCCAATGGTAGCCTTTGTGAAGGAAGGAACACAAACCCGACACAGGACAAAGTGAGGAGAAATTGACCTGGTTGATCCTTTTTCGGGTGAGGCGGCCCTCTCTTTCATCCACGGCGAAGGGCTAAGGGCCCGGCTCCTTGGGTAGCACTTAAACAAATAAAATACTGTCCTGACTCCTGCCCTCATTTGGGCCGCTGCTTGTCAGCGCGTCTGGGCGCAAACACTCGCAGGGATGGTGGGGCTCACACAGACAGGGCAGGATAGAAACGTGAGCCTGACAAGCCTCTGGGCCAAGGGAAGTCGCCAAAAGGGACAAATTAGCTTTAAACAATGGGGCATCTCTTCCACAGGGGGATAATTAAATGTTTCTTCATCAAAGTGAAAAGACATTTTGCAAGCTGCTCATTTTGTAATTCTACCAGGTTTGCCCCAGAGATGCCTTTTTTGTATTCTCTCCTCTTCTTAGCACCATTGATGGAGATTCCATTTAATTACCCTGTTGGGGGTGTTAATTATAAGGGGCACTCAGGCCAGGCTATTGCCGCTTCTAAGTAACAGTCTGTAGTCTGTCTTGTGGGGCCCTAGCCTCCTGAGCATCCACCACAAAGACCCTTGGGACTTCAACAAACATGAATGTACAAAACTGAATAAGTATTTTTGGATTAAAGTATCTATTTCAAAATATTGGAATGCATATTGCATTGCTCACTCTACACTCCTATCTCGACATTTGAGAAGATACCATTTTAGCATCTGTACAAGTCACATGCACAACACATGCTGACGTGCTATTCTAATAATCATTGTTAGAGACCACAGTTGTGCTTTTGACATAATGGAATCCTTGTCTAACTGTATGTCTAAAGATGTGAGGAAGTTCCCCCGGTCTTTTTGTCTTGACCGGACCCATCTGCAGCTTTGGACTGGGACATTCTGTGCCTTGCCCTTTTCTCTGGCCAGTGAGCTGTGGATTACATGGTTTGTTGTAGGGCTGAGGATCAGAAGGAGGAAGCTGAATAATGTTGCCCCACTCTTTGAAGGAAGGCCACGCATGGCTGCCTTTAGAATAGCTTTAACAGGATATCTCAGAGGAAACGATGGCTTTTGTCCAATCCCCCCCACCCCCCTCCAAAAAAAGGTGTGTCAAAAGAGCTTTTTTTAAACAGGCACTGGAATACTGTTTAAGCTTATGGCCACAATAGTACATATCGTGTGGCCCAATCAAACAGCACACTTTTGCACCCATATGTCCCCCACATGTTGTTTTAGTCATTTTGCACCTGTGTATACTAACACTTCTCCTCAACTGGGACCTCTGAGCTGTTGAAATCTAGAGCACAACAAGTCACGTTTTTACACTGTTGTACTGATCAGAACTTCCTACATATTGTTCAGAATGAATTTTCCTGCTCAAGCAATTTTATTTGATTTTACTTTGAAAGCCACATCTGCTTTGGTCTTGTTGTTGTGGGAGGCCCCTTATGAGAAGTAAAGGATTAACCAAGATTATCAGTCACAGTGGATAATTACAAAGGCATAGTGCTATGCAGTACAAGACCCTCTGTCCTGCTCTTTCTAGACAGGGAGAGAGAGAGAGACAGAGAGAGAGAGGGAGAAAGGGAGAGAGTGAGTGAGAGAGAGAGAGATAAAGGGAGAGAGAGTGAGTGAGAGAGAAATAGAGAGACACAGAAAGAGAGTTTGACAATTCATTAAAGTGGCATTTTTGTGCAGTGTTAAAAATCAAAGGATCAAAGCCATACTGAACCAGTTCTCTGCATACTCATGTGAGAGGGCTACTACCTTGAGGTCTCTGCATACTCATGTGAGAGGGCTACTACCTCCAGGGACTCTTTCTGAGCTCTGGGGCCTGTTTGCTCAACAGCGTCAGTTATTCATTCACAGCAGGACTGTCACAGGACAAATCATGGAAATGGCGCTTTCTCTAACACCATTGTCTGTTCAGGGAATAGATGATTCTTTTGATGGGTTTGGGACTGAATGATGTCAGTTGTGGTCAGATCAAGAAAAAAAAGCCCTGTGGGATGTTATTTTCTGAGAGGAAATTTGGTCAGTATTATTTTGTGTGTTTATTGAACCATCACACACATGAAATATCCTTTAAGTGTATATTTACTATTCCCATTTATTTAATTGAAAAGGTTTATATGGAAAAAAAAATTGCTTAATTTCCTACAGTACCCTATTATCTCTCAATCCTCAGAGAAAATACACTGATTGAAATGGGAACGCTGTTGTATGGCTGAAAAAAGGCTATCCATTTTCACTTTAATAAAATGTGTCCTAAAAAATCATGCCAATTATGCAATGGGGCAACTGGTCCCCAGCATCTCATGTAAATAGGGTTTTGGTTGGAAGTGATATCTGAGAGAGTGCAAGAGGGTCTAACTACACTTGAATTGTGGCTCCTTAATGGACTTGTCAGGTCTGATGGATTTGTAGCACAGCTGGAACTTAAATCTTTAAAACAAATGGCGATAAAGCCCAGCTCATATGTAAACAGCCATGCTGTACCTCTCAAACCCTCGGTATGGGCAATCGTGCTGCCTCGATCAATAATACGTTCCTTAGTACAGTGTAGTATAGTGTGTGTATGCAGAGATGGGCAAAAATACATCAAAATGTATTTTGATACAAAATACAAAATACCCCTCAAATAAATGTATTAAAATAAAATACAAAATACTGGTGCCAGAAAATGTAACAAAATACAATACATGTATTTTGTATTTAAAATATAGGAAATACTTTTTCTGGATTTTCCGTTTTCTCACAGTTTGGTATAGCAGAGCATTCAGTTTTGGGCTATATAATGTACACAAAGCTCTGGTGAACCCCACAAAAAGGAAGAACAGTCACAGAATGTCAGTGTAACTAAGCAAAGGTATCAAAACACAACAACTTGATTGATTATGTATATATATACATATTTGCACGCTGCAGCTCTGTGACTAATGTTTTCACAAAACAGGGCTCTCAATGCAATCTCTATGGCTTCCGGGAGGGCTCACCCCACCGTGCTTTCGTCATACGTAATTGCGTATAAGGACGTCATACGTCTTTGATCTAGTCACAGGCCGTGTCTATTACCGCGCACTTGCACACTTCAAACACTGACTTTCAGTGCTTAGGGCATTCACACTGACAGAACCAGCAGAATTCAGAGCACTGAAAACGGTCAAAAAATGCAGTGTGAAACCATGGACACTACTCGCCCTAAACGGGCGCCATCTTGGCTACTTAGCGGAAGAGGAGGAGCCCTTTCGGCAGCTTTTCAGTTTGGAAAGTTGGCTGACTGACGCTTCGCAAATCACTTCAACCATTATTGCTGGTTACAATAACGGTGTTATCTAGTACAGTGTCTATTTCTCGGTAACTTTTGAAAAATCTAAGCGAGAAAACGCTTGAATGTACATTTACATACAAAACACGGCTGTCAGCGGAGTTTGGTCAGACAACACTAATCAGCGAGGGAACGCACTACAGATGTAAGTGCTTATGGTGCACTACGCATTGTATTGCAGTGTACTTCGTAAAGTGCGCGGTAATAGACACGGCAACATTCTGTCAAGATGGCTAACATTCAGTGCAACAACTCGATTCGCTCTTTGAAAGAACCTCCTTTAAGACGGCGTACTAATGAAGATAAATTGACAAGGATCAAGACAGCTAAGTTTTCGAACACAGCCCTGTTTTCTAAAAAAAAAAGATTTATGGAGTCAATGAGAGATATCTGGGCGATTTCCATTTTGGGGGGGGGGGGCATTTGAAGCACCACTTTTGCCTGATTGTTGCCTGATTCGACAATGACATTCAGAGGCATATCAGACGGTCTAGTGGTAGAATCCGACAGAAAAAAAATCTCCTTCTGCCTAAACACTGGAGAAAGTATTTTGAGTATTTTAAATACAAAATTACTCCACTCTAAAGTATTTTGTTATAAATTACGTTAGATTTTTTATCGGCCCTATCAAATACAAATTACAAAATACTCAAAGTGATTGAAATACGTATTTCAAATACAAGTAATTGAAATACTGCCCATCTCTGTGTGCATGTATGTGTATAGTATAGTATATAGTGAAAATACCCAAACACCTATTACTATTATTATTATTATTATTATTGTTGTTGTTGTTGCGTTTTTGGGACTGGAATCTAATCGATGACTGACAGACAGTAAGACCCAACTCATTGATGGCAGGATGTCATAATAGACGGCTTCCAGTGAATAATGGGACCCCTGCGGTGAAGATAATGGGATTCAATAACGTGTTAACTACACTCCTGGCAAAGATAATAAAAGAGCATCCATACCTGAACAATTACTGCAGACAGAGGAAACCATCCCTCACTCAGTGTTTGCTCTCACAATTGCCAGTTTATCTCAGATTCTCCATCTATTAATAAAATGCCACCTATACACACAGGATAATGTTTCCTCTTATTCCATAACTTCATGCGTAAGCCCCTACTAATATGCTGAATATTTTAGTCTAATCCTGATCTTAATTTACACTGTTGCTACTAAAAAGCAGCCTTCCCATGCCAATTAATTAGAAGTGTATAAATATTTTACTGCTGGTTGATACAAAGGCGACACCAGACAGATAGAATTCACAACAGCCACTAATGGAATATTAATAATGTAATTTTTCTCAGCTTTCAAAGGAGGAAAGGACACTCCGAGGTCCAGAGTCTCCTAATGTTTTGGTCTGCAGAGCACTTTTAGTGCATACAACCAATTAGATTGTTTAAAGCATTACCAGTATCTTATTTTTATTGTAGTCCTCCTAACATTTTGAACAAACTGAAGCTTTGGAAAACTTCACACCCTTTCTGCATCTATCTGTCTCTATTTGTTATTCTGAGAACATTTTATCATGGGCAATTAACTGCTTGTAAAGGACAGGAATAGTTTTGCTTTTTAATGTAATTGTATTTTTTGTTCTCAAGTTCAAAGCCATTCTAAGTGAGTGGAATTAGTCAGGCTTTGTAGTAATCATTACAGAGAAATCATTGCCATTACGTACTTCTCTGTATTGCAATTGAGGCTCTTTAATACAAACATTAACATATGCATTGGTGCATTGGTTGGTGATAAAACAGCCCATTATTGTTATTATTAGTATTTTCTGGCTCCCTCATGTAAATGACATTAACTCTCTCTCTCTCTCTGTCTTTCTTTCTGTGTGTGCATGTGCCTGAGATAGAGAGAGATTGAAAGGGAAAGAGTGAGAGCAAGTTTGCTTTTGTGTGCGTGTGTGTCTGACAGAAATTGTTCTAAGTACAGGCCCAGCAGGGAGTCCTCTCCTACTCTAATTCAAATCAGAATCAAATCACCATGGGAAGAACTGATCAGTGGCATCAGCACTGTGTGTCCCACTCAGGCTACCATCTCAGAGTAAAGCCTTGCCCATTAATCACCATTATCGTTATTTTTGCTTAAATCACATGAGTAAATGCAGATATTAGGGAAAGCGCCATTAGAGCCATTCAATTCTGTGTGTCTTAATGCCCTAAGCATGATAACACCCACCGCCAAACACCCCCAACCACCCCCCAGCCCCACGCACACACACACACACACACACCTTCATCTCAAAACCCAGGTTGTTACGAAGCGCATCAAGAAACAGTGTCAAGAATCCTCTTGTGTCCTTCCTTCTTTGAGTAGATCCGTGGTTTAAATGTTAAATGTTGAGCAGGTACATGGATGACAATATGCACGTGACTGCGGCTCCACCAGGGTGAGAGGTGCAGGAGCAGGAGAATTGTGTTTTCTGTCCGTTGCCAATAATAATTCAGCTGAAGTCAGTCAGTGAAACACTTCAAAGCTGTTGTTTTACATTTATTCATGTAATTAATGTGTTTTGGCTTGCCAAAGTAGTGCTCATTCTGGAAGCAAAGCCACAGACTCAACACCTGCTCCACTTGTGAAATACTCATGTGTATCAATATAATGAGCTTTTGCTTGGAAATCTGCAGAAAAAGAAATACAATCAAAGAGCAGTGATAGCCTAGGAAGGAAAACCTCAACTTTAAACACAACATTTAGTCACATCCAAGCATGTTTTCAGATTTTGGTTTATGGTTTCAAAATCGGCTAAGAGAACATTTCAATCAATTGTCCATACATCTGAGGTTTTCCTTGAGTAGGTTCTCCCCTCTGGACCAAAGAAAGACTCTCCTTGCCCTTATTTTATCCATACCAGTCAGAAGAAGTGAAGTCGCATAGAAGTATAACAGTGCCAGATGTCCTCAAAACAAAATGCCATGTTCAATTATGTGAATTGAATAAAACCATAACGCAAGAACAGTGCTTGAATTTTTCTGCATTGCAATTTGACACAAATATATATGTTAGAAAATGAGTGTCATTTCTGGTCTTGATGCTATCAGATTTATTACAACATCCAGTCATAGGTTTAAAGTACTCCACGCTATAGCTCTAGATTTTTATTAACATTACAGCCTTGACTTTTTTTGTTACTTGGTAATAGGTTTTGAAGGTCTACATAGAACATCTTCTCTGTTGTCTGTTGTCAGGCAGGTGCATCCATATTGTATACGCAATGAGAAACACATTGAAAGGGGACGAAGTTTGTCAGAGTGAGTCAAAAGAGGTTGAGCACCCCGGCAAAGTGCCCAAGATTAATATTCCTAACCACAGAGAGAAACAAGGGTGTCATAATTGTGTCATAATTAGGTACTACTCATGGTTGAAGGATGGATATAAAAATCACTCCATCTAAGGGTCATTACCCAGGTGGTGAAATAACAGAGAAAATGAAGACTAGAGACAAAGTGATTCAAATGTTAAAGTGAGGAAAAGTCTGACTGCATCAGAAGAAGACATGAACCCATGGGGGAGTCCAGCCATCGCCCCCAAAAAGCGACAAAGTTCAGTGGCAGGAATTGGAGTGCAGGTGTAGAAGTCCATAACATAAAGATCTCTGTATAAAAGTGGTCTCTGGGGGGGGGGGGGGGGGGGGCAGCAGCACCATTCCATCAACCTAGATCAGTGATCTCAATGTGGGGGGGCGCGAACACTCTCCAGGGGGGGGCGCGATGTCACAGAGGAAAAAAAAAAAAAAAACGACCGCCTACCTGTCACTGGTTAGTGAAAGCTCCCTCAGTGGCGAAATGCAAGGGGTTGGACTGACACAAACAAATCGAATACTGTTTAGTTCGAGATCCACCAATCAAAACGGAGTCTTGCGAGTTGCGCCTATGCTTCCGAGTATAAAACTAACAGTAGGCATGGTAAGCGGACACCCTCACTGAGATGACACTCTGCAGAGTTTGTTCGATTTCTCTTGTTGGCTTTATCATTGAGATATTCATTGCTTTATAAACAGTCTTTTTAATGACTCACTTCTTAGTAATACCTAACTGCACTTGCAGTAGGTCTATTCGTAGCCTATTCTAAGGAGTAATTTGCTCCACAGTCTTTTTAAAAAGCTTGTAGCCCCGAGAGCTAGCCTTCTAGCTAGCTAACTTCTTCCAACTGCAGCTAGCCATTTTCTCCTTAACACCTACCTTTAAATGTTTTGATCATCCACCGTGTTGCAACAAATAAAACACCAGCACTTGAATACTATTCTGTGCTGTCCCTGTCTACATTGGGTACAATTTGTTTTGTTAGGAACCATTGCCTAGCACAGCCTTATCCATTATTCGTGTGCAAGTTGTTCACAGCCACACATACATACACACTCACAAGACCACGACGTTGAAATTAGAACTGTATTAACTTCACACACACACACTGTATCAGCAAACAAACACAACTATGGACAAGTTTCTGATTCGTAAAAGTCAGGCAACCGATGCGCCAGTTGCGAAGAAGCCAAAGCTTCGCAAATATGACGAGAGCTATTTGCAGTTTGGTTTTACCGTCACTGGCACGACTGAGCAACGTCCTCAGTGTGTTTTGTGTGCCGAGGTGCTGGCAAATGACAGCATGAAGCCATGCAAATTAAAAATCAGCTGCTGATCACCTTTCAGCGCTGAAGAATCAGTTTGGGTCCTATTTCAAAGACGACTACCGTTCATTCGTCTGGGTTCGGGATCCATTTCTCTGCTCAGCTGACGAGCTGTCAATAGACATGCAAGAGCAGCTTATTGAGCTGAAGAGTGACAGTAGATTTAAGCATCTGTTTACCACCTCTTCTGTTTCGTCATTCTGGGTAGCAATGATGCCGGAATTCCCTCAGCTTTGCGACATAGCCTTAAAAATGCTCCTCCTTTGCGCGTCGACATATTTGTGCGAGGCAGGCTTTTCAAAACTGACTGCGCTCAAAATGAAATACCGCAACCGCGCACAGATCGAGGATGACCTGAGGATATGTTTGTCAAACATTGCCCCAAGATTTGAGGACCTTTGCAGGGCAAAGCAGGCTCATGTCTCACATTGACAGACCTGTAAGATTTTTTTTGTAAAGATCACAAGAGGCCCATAATAATAACAGTATCCTAATAATAGCAATAATAACACTTATTATAATTCTGATAATATAATATAATAATAATTGGTCGATAATCATTAATTATAATAATAATACAATGATGGTGAAAATAATGATGATTATTATAATAAGAAAGCATGCAGGCTCACATAGCTGCTAATATTAATAGCCTACTAATAGGCCTACTACTGCTGATAATAATGATAATAATAATAGTAATAATAACAATACAAATAATATTAATACATATTAATAGTAATTGTCTGTATGGGCCTAACAGTAACAAAAGCCTAACCTTGACATGTCAGGCCTATCAATAACAATATGCTATCTATCTATCTATCTATCTATATATGGTGGTGTAGTTGAGGGAGGCAGCGGGCGGCGGGGGGGGGGGGGGGGGCAACTACCCCTAACCAGCTTTGGGGGGGCCCAGCTTGCAAAAGTTTGAGAACCCCTGACCTAGATGATTCTGGTACTAGGCTGGTACTTACTCACTTCAAAAGACTGAAAGGTATGTTAGGCGATTCTGGAGACACCAACAGGAGTAAGATCGATCGTATACAACCGAAAAAATCCCAGCCCCTTCCTTCTGACCCAACCAAAGCCACTCCTCCAAGTAAACGCATTATGCGCGCTGCCTGACTACAGCAGCACAAGTCCACGAGAGCGCTCAATGTTGGGAAGGGCACAGCAAATTGTGTCTTCGTATCCATATCCAACTACCTCATGTCTCTTTCTGTACAAAAACGCACAAATAAAATAGATCACCACATGTGTAAAGTATAGACCAACATAAGACAAATACCGTAAAACCTAACCCTAAAGATTACTGTTGCTCACAACAATGCAAATACCTGCGAACACACACATAGCTACAGTCTACTAGCGTTAGGCTAATACATAAGCTACATAAATTGCTACCTACGTCTACTACATATTTCAGGGAGATAGCAGATTACCCCCAAAACAAACCAGATAATTACCTTCCAACTGAAATAAAGCAACCATTGTATCACTTTACAGCCCCTTTAACTCTCTCAGTTGTCACCATCAGTTACATTTAGTCATTTAGCAGACGCTTTTATCCAAAGCGACTTACATATGTGCGACTTACAATGTATACACATTTTACATTTTACACTGATGGCACACTGCACATCAGGAGCAATTAGGGGTTCAGTGCCTTGCTCAAGGACACTTCGACAGGGAATCGAACTAGCAACCTTCTGATTACTAAACGACTTCTTTACCACTGTACCACTGTCGCCCCGCCAGTTGTTACCTCCTAGGGCTATGTTGGATTGAAGAGCTAGGTTAGCGCTCGTTGTGCTAACTGCCACACAACCAACTGCCTTCCTCTCCCTGTGGTTAACTGAACTGACAAGCTTGACTTCAGACCTTTTCGTTCTTGTCTCCCCTGCTGCCCGCGATCTTATGTGCTTAAGTGGACGGTCGGCTGCCAGACTGAGAGCAGGCGGCATGTTGGGTGACTGTGCCTGCACAACTCCCTTAACCCAGGTATCGGACTGTGCTTCTAAGCTTGTGTCACAGTGTTTGTTACATTTTTATCCCTGCAACACAGGGGCCTGCTTGACAACAGACAACAGAGAAGACTATGTACAAATCTAGTACCAGAGAAGTCAGGGCTGTGATGTTAACTTAATGAAACTCTAGAGCTAGCGAGCAGCGAACACTAACATTAACTTAGAACTTAGCAATAAGGCTAACTGGCTAGCTGGCTAGCAAACATGTCATAATAAACATGTTAACACCATGACCAAAAATGGCCCCCATTGACTAACATATATGAAGAAGATATTTTTATATTCGGCATACAACGGCATGCCCCTTACATTCCCATTCATTACCAGTATCCATAAGTAGAGTCTCTTGCCCCGACAAGTCTGTCCTCCATTCACTGCATTTGTGAGATTGAAATAGTTTGAAGAAAGATTGAATATTATGAGAATAATATAGATGGTATATTTACTAAACAAATACTTCTGAATATATTTCTGGTGAATATTTTTGCATTGAATTTTGAAGGCTGGAATTTAGTTTTCAGTTGAAATATACAACCATGATGTATTGCAGTGCACAAAAAATCATACATCATAAATGCTGTGGGATTGTTTTCAATTTGTGTCAAACTGCAATGTAGAAAAATTCAAACATTGTTATGCGATATATTTTTTATTGATTTCTCGTAATTGAACATGCCATTTTGCAATGAAGACATCTGGCACTGTTATACTTCTATAGCTTCAAATAGCAATGATTAAATTCAGATGTAAACAAAATTGGATAGAGAACTGTAAATGACACTAGATACAGCAGCTAATGGTTAATATTCATCCAAGGAATTTAATGTTCCAATAAATGTACATGAATATCTGCGGCACATAAAGCTGCATTGCAGACTCTTGTGCATTTTTCAAATGTTTCTTTTCCATTAAACACTGTGTGAAGTTCTCCCCACAGTTTTAGAGGGGTAAGGGCTCTTGGTAAAATAAACACATTAATGTCCAGGTAACATTTCTAAAAGGATTGGTAGCCTCCAACATTTTAAAGGACTTATGACCATAATCCTTTGACAACATGAGACTGATTTGTTGCCAGACCGCTCCACTATTCTTGTTAATGAATTTCTAATACCCTTAATGACACCAGAGGAGCCATGTAATTAAAAGAGCAAGTTAGGAAAACGCTGACTTCATCGCTTTATGAAGACCGTTTTAATGTAACTTTAATTGGAACTAACACATTATCTTAATGAACAGATTGCCTTCAAGTAAGCTATTTCTCTTACCAAGCTTAAACGAGGCAGGCTGTGGTCTCTGGAACATCCAGGCTCAGGTTAAGCCATTGCTACTCTAAAGTGAAGTAGATTTTTATATATTTTTTAGTATTTTTGCTATTTTCCCAATTCTATACATCCTGTGTAAAGAACATGCAAACGTCACATATGACAGATCAGGTGGGGAAGCAGTGGGCTGTTCTCTAGAAAGTAATGGAGGGGTCCAGTGATATGAAATATACGCCAAGGATCAAGTGCAATAGGGGCCAAACAAATTGACCATTCCGCAGTCTTGACACATGAGATGCCATCTTGTCTTTGTCAGGAATGTCTCTGCACCCAAGGGATGAGGACAACATAGGGGGTGTTAGAGGGTGAGGGTGGGAGGGGTGAGGGTGGTCGCAGTGGAGGGGTTTATGTGCCCAAGCTTTGGGCAGTTGAGTTTAATTTGGGATTTACAAGTGACATTGTGCCCCCACACCCGTCCTCTTACTCACTGGAGTTTATGGAGTGAGACAGAGGGTCTTTTCCTTGTGATTAGACAGCCTGCAACCGGCCATGCACAAAGTATTATGGCCTTCCACATCATGTATCGGAGTACACAGACCCCCACCCACCCACCCACCCCAGCCCGCCCCTCAGCCTGCATCGCCATCCCCACGCTACACACCTCGAGAAGGTCAAGGCTCTCAAACAAGTGCACTTCCGATGAAGACATGCACAGCTTCTTAAATTTCATTAAAAAAAACTGCACTCTCTCTAAAGTCACATCAACACCGTGGACATACAAAAAGAAAATCCATTTAAAAGTAGAAGCTTTGGCCTTGTGGCTAGGGGTGCGCGTGATGGGGTGAGGGGGGTAGGGGTGCGCGTGATGGGGTGAGGGGGTTAGGGACTGCTACATGAGCCATGGGCCCCACATGTCAACCCCAGGGCTTATCTCTCAGAGGCTGTTTCACTTAAGCCCCAGCATTAATACACTGATAGCCTGAGGAATAGCCAAGCATAAAATGAATGTAAAAGGATGGAGAAACAACAAGAAAGGGCAGCGGGAGAGAGGATGAGTGTTTAGGCCACAAGCTCAATAGACCAGTGCAACATACAGTAACTACCACAAGCACAACAGCAACCATTTTCTTGAAACATTTTATGATAGTCATTTTTCAGGCACAGAAAAAATAAATCATAATATTTTTTACATTTATTCCAGACCTACGGTACTACTTACTCCAACAATTCAATGATATAACCTAACGATATAACCATGTCTTTACAGAAACCTGCTCTTGGATTACATTATCAAAATAACCAACAAAAATCATGAAAGGGAATCTCAATGTCATTCTTATTGATTAAGTACCTTTCCCAAGAATAACAAATTTGTATTTTATTCTTTTTGTCAACTATGCCGTTACAATAACAGCCAGCAATAGACCCCCCACCTTGTGGTTTGTCCCTTTGTTTTATATCAGGTTGCTGAAATGCTTTTATTCCCACAGTTTTATTGATTAAAAAAATCCCAGAGGCACTAAAATGTTCAGGCAATGATTAATGTCCCTCTCACAAAAAGAAATTATATGGAATAAATTAAACTACTGCGGCAGCAAATTGAAAAATAAGGATGTAAATGAGCTTTGAATACTTAATATCTTATAAAGAAAAATAGTCAATGAGGCCAAAAAATGATGAGGAATTGCCAAAGAAACATAAAATTAACTCTAATGACCGAGGCTAGATTTTCTGTACTGTCAAAATTTAACTGTCACATGTGATTTGCTACCTATGGGATGAGTAATGGGTACGATATACGGCAATTGAAATAGCTAACAGTGTTCGGCAGGCCCAATTCAATGAGGCAGTAATCCACTGTAGATTCAACGTGAATTAAGAGGGGGAAAAATTAACACTAGTTTGAAAATATGTTTCCTCTCTGGAGTAAATCACATTTATGGAGACAAGTCACATTGTACTACTGACTGAGATACCCATATCAAGTACACTGATGATCAGTACATGAGAGGTTATTGAAAAGTTATAAAGAAAAATAACTGTGTCCTTGACATCATTTCCACACTATTTTTACCTCAACGTAGTAAAATGCCCCTAAGATGAAATACAAATGTAAAACATAATGTGATGTATTTTATTATGAACCTTCGAATTACTGCACCCTCTGCTTGTTGTGTGAAGTGTGAAAAGCCTTTTAGTGGCAACATCATCATTAAATTAGGGTTGTAATAATGAATGGACACTGAAGCCAATGCTGACCTCTTTGGATGGTCAGTGCTATGTAATAGTATACTTAAATACTGAATATCATGTTTGGGTTGTCAAAGTATTATTGGTATTATGGTCTCTCCCCTCCTTGTGGATATTTCTTTCTCACAACATAATTCCTTACTCCTTCACCGCTGCCCTTATACCCGAGACACAGTTGTGGGGGGTGGGGTTGTGTGGAAGTTGAAAGGAGAAGAGAAGAGAAGAGAAGAGAAGAGAAGAGAAGAGGGAGATAGAATGTAGAGGTGGCTATAGACTAAACATTATTTCCTTTAACAGCATCACTTACAATTGAGTTACACAGAGGTGAAAGCCCTCAGAAGCCCTGTTACTCTCCTTCACTAAATCTGCATGAGGAGACCAGAAAATGAGTGGCTGCATCAACAGAGCAGCCTGGCCTGGATGTCAGCCTCTCACTCCCCCAGCCTCCAGTCACAGGAGGGGCAGAGGCAGTCTCTCACTCCCCCATCCTCCAGTCACAGGAGGGGCAGAGGCAGCCTCTCACTCCCCCAGCCTCCAGTCACAGGAGAGGCAGAGGCAGCCTCTCACTCACCCAGCCTCCAGTCACAGGAGGGGCAGAGGCAGCCTCTCACTCCCCCAGCCTCCAGTCACAGGAGGGGCAGAGGCAGCTGTAGGTATGTCACCTGCCAGCAGAGTTCCTTCTCATCGGTGTTCTGGCAGTATTTCTGTTTGCCAATATTTGTTTCTTGTCTCTTTGTTCCCCCCCTTCATCCTAAGCGATCCCTGGAGAGAGTGGAGTTTTTTACTACTTACCTCTACATGCTGTAAAAATTGCTGAACTATAAAATCGAAAGCGCTCAAACTGTCTGTGCTGGCCAGGTCACGCTGAGTGTAAGAGAAATCCTGAGCCTAAGAGCACTGTCAATCACAGCAACCTTTAGCTTATTTGTTTACATCGTCGGCTACAATGGCTTTAGTAAGCTTGGAGAGCCCTTTACTTGTCTGGCTTTTGTAATGGATCATAAGGCTCAATAATGTAGCCTGGTAGAGAATGGATCTAGTAAAAACAGAGTTCAGTAACAAATGCCAGTGCATTATGGACAATATGATATTCTTCATTTGACTGGGGCAGTCACAGAGTAATAGATATCTCTACTGTCTTGGTAACTGTGCCCTATATGTTTGGGTTTGGCAACAGCATGGTGTACAGGACTGAACCAGTGACTGAAAAAGCATGAACAGCATGCTGGGAAATGTGAACACCATGGCATCATGCCCTTACATTAGGAAGAAATGAAGCCAAAAGTCATCAAAATGGGAGATGCCATATTTACAAAATTGCAGCTAGAATCTGTGTAATGAGGGCTATTTGGGGCCCGAGCGTGTGTGGTCAGGGTTATCTGGAGGAAGGCCTGGAGCCCGCCAATGCCTACTTATTTGGCTGAGTCAATTCCATCATGCTGGGAACAGGGACTATAGGCACGCATCAATGCGAGTGTCAAACAAGTCATTACTTGGCAAACGTGAATTCTGGCTTATCCAAAGCCAGAGTAACCTCCCTCAGGGTGTCCATGGGTCTTAAAAAGGTTATTAGCTAATTAAGACATTTAGTGGAAATTAAGACAAATAGTAAGGGAGCCTCAATCAATCAACAACAACAACAAAAAGAGAAACAGTTCAACATTTGATTTCTGGAAGATGGCTGTGTCCAATTCACCTTGGATCACGTCAAAGTGTATCTACATGCATTTGAGTTATTGATACTTATGGACATTGTATTACATTTACATTTACATTTAGTCATTTAGCAGACGCTTTTGTCCAAAGCGACGTACAAGGGAGAGAATATTCAAGCTACGAGCAATAGAACCTGGTGTAACAATAAATAAATACTACTTTACATTAGAAATATAACAAAATGAAATAAAAAGAAAGAAAGAGTGCAGAAGTGTAACTGCTGTAATTGCAAGTTACGCACTAGTCGAAGTGCCAGTTAGGACGGGAAGTGCTCTCTGAAGAGTTGGGTCTTCAAAAGCTTCTTAAAGGTAGAGAGGGACGCCCCTGCTCTGGTAGTGCTGGGCAGCTCATTCCACCAACGTGGAACTACAAATGAGAATAGTCTGGACTGCCGTGCTTGCACAGACGGCAGTGCCAAACGACGCTCACTAGAAGAGCGCAGCATCCTGGGTGTAACATTTGCCCTTACAAGAGCATTTAGGTAGGTGGGAGCAGAACCATCAAGCACTCTGTAGGCAAGCATAAGTGACTTGAACTTAATGCGAGCAGCTACAGGCAGCCAGTGGAGGTCAATGAGTAGCGGGGTGACGTGTGCCCTCTTCGGTTGGTTGAACACCAGACGCGCCGCCGCGTTCTGGATCATTTGTAGTGGTTTCACCACGCAAGCCGGCAGGCCCGTTAGGAGGGCGTTGCAGTAATCAAGGCGTGAATTCACCAAGGTTTGCACCAGCAGCTGGGTGGCATACTGGGTTAGGTACGGCCTGATTTTGCGGATGTTGAATAGCGCAAAGCGGCAGGACCTAGAGACAGAGGCAATGTGGTCCGTGAAAGTCAGTTGGTCATCAATAATGACCCCGAGGTTTCTTGCTGTTTTGGATGGAACAAGAGACAAGGAGTCAATATTGATGCTGATGTTGTGGTGGATGGCCTGTTTGGCTGGAAAGACCATCAGTTCCGTTTTGGCCAGGTTCAGCTGAAGGTGGTGGTTTTTCATCCATGTGGATATATCAGCAAGACAGTCCGAGATGCGCGCCGAGACAGTGGTGTCCTCAGGAGGGAAAGACAGAAACAGTTGAGTATCATCGGCATAGCAATGATAGGAAAAACCATGCGAGCGGATGATAGGGCCCAGCGAAGTGGTGTAAATGGCAAAGAGAAGTGGTCCCATCACCGAGCCTTGGGGCACCCCTGTGGTAAGGTGGTGAGGTACAGACAGCTGACCTTGCCATGACACATTGAACGAGCGCCCAGTGAGGTACGATTCAAACCAGGAGTGCGCCTTGCCAGAAATGCCCATACTTGACAGTATGGACAGAAGGATGCGGTGGTTGACTGTATCAAACGCAGCTGATAAATCAAGCAGGACGAGAGCTGAGGATTGAGCTGCTGCTCTAGCTGTTTTCAAGGCCTCTGTCACAGACAACAGGGCTGTTTCGGTGGAGTGACCACTTTTGAATCCAGACTGGTTTGGATCGAGGAGATTGTTCCTTGCTAGGAACTCTGTGACCTGTTTGGAAGCTGCCCTCTCAATGGTTTTTGATAGTAGCGTGAGAAGTGAGACCGGTCGATAGTTTCCCACCTGAGTGGGATCGAGAGACGGCTTCTTGAGCAGCGGTGTTACCCGAGCCACTTTAAATGAAGAGGGGAATGTTCCAGAATTAAATGAAGCATTAATCACCTGTGTTATTGCCGGTAAGACGGCAGGCGATATGGCTTGAAGGATATTGGATGGGATGGGGTCCAGCGGGCATGTAGTTGGACGGCTACCTGTTAGGATTTTGGAGACCTCACTCTCGCTGAGAGGGGTGAAAGAAGGAAATGATGAGCCATTGACGGTTGCGCCCTTAGGGGGGGGAGACAGTTGGTCGAACTGTTTCCCGATGGCTGCCACTTTCTCTGTGAAAAAGGAAGCAAAGTTATCAGCAGTGAGGTTAGTAGCTGGGGGAGGAGGAGGAGGGTAGAGCAGAGTTTTGAAGGTGGAGAATAGTTTCCGAGCGTCAGTTGCACCGTTGATCTTGTCGTTGAAAAAAGTCTTCTTAGCAGCAGTGATGCTGGATGAGAAGGAGGCCAGCAGTGTCTGGTAGCTTGCAAGATCGTCCAGTGCTGCAGATTTGTGCCACTTTCTCTCAGCCGCTCTGAGATTGGAGCGCTGCGTTCGGAGGGTATCACTCAGCCACGAATGAGACTGGGTAGAACGAGCAGGTCTGGTGGAAAGTGGACACAAAGTATCCAAGCATGAGCTCAGAGTGGAGCAGAGTGATTCTGTGGCATCATCGACACCTAGTGAGGAGAAAGTGGATAAAGGTGGAAGAGCAGAAGAAACCAGAGAGGAAAAGTGGGTGGGAGAGAGGTTGCGGAGGTTGCGCCGGAACGAGACCATCGGAGGGGGGACAGAGGGTTGCTCAATGAGCCGAAAATCGAAGCGAATGAAGAAGTGGTCCGAGCGATGCAGAGGGGTTACCGTTAGGTTGTCTGTGGTGCAGTTCCGAGCAAGGATGAGGTCAAGCTCTTTTCCTGCTTTGTGAGTTGGAGGAGTGGGGACCTGTTGTAGGTCGAACGAGTGAACCAGGGTCCGAAAGTCAGCTGAGTTGGGATTGTCTAGGTGGATGTTCATGTCGCCAAGGATGAGTGTTGGACACTCCTGGTCAGGGATGGATGACAGCAGGGTGTCCAGCTCATGGACGAAATCACCCTGTTGTCCTGGTGGACGGTAGATAACAATCACATAAGTTTTAACAGGAGCAGTTACCATAATTGCATGATATTCAAAGGAGGCATACCTGTTTGAAGGCAGCAGTGGAGTGAATTTCCAGTTGTCTGAAATCAGCAGCCCCGTCCCACCTCCACGACCAGATGGCCGGGGAGTATGGGAGAAGGCATAGTTGGTGGAGAGTGCTGCCGGAGTAGCATTGTTTTCAGGTGTGATCCATGTCTCCGTGAGAGCTAAGAGCCCTAGGGAGAGGTGGTTGGCATAACCTGAGATGAAATCAGCTTTCCTGACTGCAGACTGACAGTTCCACAGGCCAACAGAAAAAGAAGTATTTAAGTATTGTTGTTGGGGTGCACATTTGACCAGTTTTCTTTGACATGGAATTGTTTTATTGCTTTGCTCTGCACTGCAGTAAATGTAAATGTAAATGTAAAGTAACAATTTACCACACCAGCAAATAGTTTTCATTCTTGGGGAGTGAAGTTGGCCAACCAGGCTAGCAGTTAGCTTGAATGGCCTGGAAGTAGCTGGAGTGCCTGGATGTAAATATTCAGTCAGTAGTCAGTAGTCAAATACACTGGAAAGTGAGCAAAGCATGCAAAGACCACAGAGATTTTTGTTAATGACCATGTTGTGTGCGAGCGTGTGAACGTGTCACTGATTTAATATATCTTCCCTTTGGGTTAGTCAGTTTATTCTCTTGAGTGTTGTTCCCTCCCAGCCTATCTTAAGTCTGTTGTATTGATACAGTTGTATATAGAAGTTGTTGCAAACTATAACTGTTTAATTTTGAAATATTAAAATCAATCTATAATAAATTTAAGTTAAAGGTGTGTTGCTGATGTAACCGGTTACAGCTCAATGTGGTGTTGAGGTCTTAAAATATATTGAAAAGGTCTTTAAAAAGGTCTTAAAAGGTACTGAATTTTATCTCAGGAATCCTGGATATACCCTGATCCTAGTTCTATAACATCTCTTCTACAGTGTCTGTACATGTGTTCGTTAACAAACATCTCCCCAGATAGCAAGTATATATCGGTTTTGGTCGGCACCCCACTGGTGGTGTGCTGTTCTGGTCCACTCTTGGACCACCATGATCTTTAGTGTAACTGGGCATGGATATTAAGGAAATAACATAAAAGGTTAGCAATTCCTGGAATTTCTAAATCATATCCTAGGCATGGTCTATTTAAAATATCAGCCACTAAACAGAAGAAGTTCTTGGTAGTACTAGAAGGCTCTCAAGGTGAAAAATGACTTTTCAATTAAAGACGTAAAGCGTTGAGCGGTGAAAATGACTGAAAAAGTATAAATGCTAAAAATCTGTGAGCTGTTTGTCTGTAACACACCAGTGGACTGCAGAAAAAACGATCTGCAGAAGGCCAACAGCCCCCAGCTCTGCCCCCAGTGGACTGTGGTCCACTGGCCTCTTCCTGTCATGGTCCTCTCTGCTTTCTTGTTCGTTTCTGTGATGACATGAGCTAGGCTAGGTAGCTGGCTACTGCCTTTGTAAGCTAAATACTTTTGACCCAAAACTGATTTCAATAGAGCATCTGTTAGTGGTCAGCAGACATGACATTACTTTCAAAACTGTTAACAACTATCATAAAAGACAATATTGTCTTAGTAACTCAGCTACACTATGTAGCCTAATGAACTAAATACTGTGTGTTTTAGGGTGTGAAGCTTACATTTAGGCTAGGTTTGTCAATCATTACTTACCACTCATGCCTGTAACCTGCTTTGAGGTCACTGAGGTCCGGACCTCTATAATTTCTTCAGATTCAAAAATAAAATATGAAGCTAAATATAACTTCATAAAGAATACACAAATTACAAATGTATCGCCTGAGTGTTTGCATCATGTCCAACTTGTTATTTAGTGTCTGATGGGTCTGAGAGTTGAGAGGTCCTTGGTTGTATCAGAAATACAAAACAGGTGTAATTTGCAACGTACAAGTTTGTTGGCTAAGTTTGATGGTGCAATGAATATGTGAACCTGTTTATAGTGAGAACCATTCATGGCAAGCTAGACAGAGTCAAAGACAGAGTCTGCTAAGTAATGTTGGCTACCGCTCCGCCCAGGGTTGGTTGACTGCTTAGACTTGGATGAATGGCCATTCACTAACAGTGGACCTGGAGTTGGGCCCCATTATGCCTCCAGTGGAATGTGTCTGATACTCTTCTGACCTGCTGACCCCACCACGGCAATAATTCTTCTGTCCGAGGAACATTTAAGACAGCCTTTTGTTTAAATCCAGCTCTCGTTGCATAATCTATAATGAAAAAGTGTCAGTTAAGTAGGGCAATTCAATTAGTTTGAAGAGGGAGCCAGATTTAGAAAATGATGCCTATCAAGGGTCACCTAATATTATAAACATTGGCATCAAGACATCATGATATAAACTAATATTTGTTTGTATATCCTGGTCAGTAGGTAATTCATAGTTTTCAGTCACGTGACTACAATAGGTAGCTGGCGGGCAAAAAGAACAGCGAAACAGCGAACAATGGACAACTTCGAGCAGTGCCGCCTACTCAACTACGATCGCCATCAACCTGCAACCACAGACCATACCACTATAGCCAGACAGAGATATTTAGAAAAAAAATTAATGTTTGATCCATTTACTGCACCCGCTGACATTTTTATTTCTTTAACCTCGACGAAGTCCTTGCCTGAGCTCCAATGTGGAGATATTTACATCTATCTAATAGAACATCCGTCCCCCTACACATCTCAAAAACTGAAAGCCTACAAAAGCACAGATAGTTATTTAATTTTCAGAAGTGGATGGGTTCACAATGCTGTTGTCTGGAAGGTGAAAACAAAAAACATCTTCATAATCAGAGCAAAGATGAGTGCCATTTAATAGCTAGCTACCAGCTAGCGAGCTACCTGCTGTTAGCTAGCAGCCTTTAGCTAGCAGCCTTTAGCCTACCCAACGCTATTCTTTATCATTTGACACAATTTCCTGGTTTAAACAAGTACGAACACCTGGTCTGGCGAATGACAACTTAAATTATCTTCCCATATATTTTCTACTGGCATTGTAGTATTACCAGTTGGATGACAAAATACACTAGCCTAGCCTACTTGCTTAGGTACTTGTCGCAATCTCAGAGCAGAAACAGGGTAATCCAATTTGAATTGTGTTGATGCTTTTTTTTCTTGACTTTATTACTTGATCTATTCCCGTTTTAGGTCGTTATTCTGATAAATGAGGTGACCAGAACAGGGTGACTGTTTTATTGCCAGCTCCAAAGTGAGGCTACTTTACTGTGTGTCCGAGAAAAGTTGACCCAGAAGACGTCTACAATCAGCTGGCAGCAACGTGGGCGGGTTTTAAATGCGATACAAAAAAAAACCAGGCTTGTCACCTCGCCGATTTGAACCGCCAACCGAGCAACAACCATCTAGCATTTTACTACCTAAGTCAGACAATGTTAAAGCGGAGATATTAAATGATCTTGAATGAAAGGTGGTCGGTTCCTGTATAAACTCCAGTGTTAGACAGGTGTGGAATGCTTTTCTTGCCCGCCAGCTGGTCATTCTGATGTCACGTGAAAACTATGAATTGCATGGTAAGGTTTGTACAGCCTGGTCAGTAGGTAATTGTATGGTAAGGTTTGTATGGCCTGGTCAGTAGGTAATTGTATGGTAAGGTTTGTATGGCCTGGTCAGTAGGTAATTGTATGGTAAGGTTTGTACAGCCTGGTCAGTAGGTAATTGTATGGTAAGGTTTGTATGGCCTGGTCAGTAGGTAATTGTATGGTAAGGTTTGTATGGCCTGGTCAGTAGCTTATTGTATGGTAAGGTTTGTATGGCCTGGTCAGTAGGTAATTGTATGGTAAGTTCTTGCATGGGTCTCCTGTTGAGGCCCACTCTAGTGCCTTTGTCAAAAGAAGTACCGCAACACGACTCGTAGCTAGTATCATTGTATCTCAAAAACTACAGCTAAAGGACTGGCAAGAAGTATTTCTTTTAGCCATTTTACTTACCGACACACATAAATGTTACGTCATAGAGTATGGTTGTGTTAACATGACTGTGTAGTAATACAATGTGTTTCTGGCCTGTTGGTTCATGCTGACGTCCAGCAGAGGTGTGTGTCCTCTGTGTGTTATCTCTTATCAGCTGCCACTGCTGCTACTGTGTCCACACACACAACTGCTCAGGCAGGCCGTGTGGCAGTAGCAGGGGGACTGACCTGCTCTTGCCTGTAATCAGTGCTGCTGATACTCACCCACTCGGGCACCACAGACCTGCTTCACTTCAAGGGGGAAGACCTCCCTAAAACACCCGGCTGACTCTCGCTCCTCGGCAGAGGAAACAACCTGTCTCACTGCTCTCCACAAAGTCACAGACAGGAAATCATCTAAGGGTTCCGTGCTGGATAAGAAATATTCAAATCCAGGCTGATAAGAACAGCCTCATTATGTTTTTTTTGTCTAAAATCAAAGTCTACACAAGCATTCCAAGCAACTTCTATTTTGCCCAGCGGTTCACGGGAGAATTCAAAAGTATATTGAACAGCAAAATCCCTCCCTTTGCCACTTTCACCACGCCACAGCTATTGTTAACTAGATTTGGAGTAGAGAGAATAGTTAAGCCCTCCAAGCATGTCACATCACTTGTAGTGCATAAAAACAGAAGAAAAGATTGAATGCATTGCTGCGCTTGCTTGGTTTGAAGTATGTGGCAGGTTGATGCATGCTAAAAAGAAATAAAATAGTCTGTGTGGTCATTTTAAAATACATGGACAGCTGTCTTTAAAAAAAAAAAAATCACATTCGAATTAAACCCCAATTATATAGTATGATCCTGTGGTACATCAATAGCAATACAATTGGAATGGCTTGCTATTTCTTTAAATCAAGCAAAGTAAATAAGGCATAGTACAAGTGGTCCAGACATGCTATGAAATGAGACATTTCTATCCATTGAATCATTGGGTGTTTTGTATAAAAGGTCATCCTTCTACTTCTAAAACAAGTTAAGTAGTGCCTTGAGAAGGCCACATGGACAGCATCTTTTTGTAGAAAAAAAACGGCAGAAATAGACAAAGTCTCCAGCAAGGAGTAGCTTGAAAAGATAGACAAAGAACACACACACACACACACACACACACACACACACACACACACACACACACACACACACACACACACACACACACATACAGAAAGAGAGGGAGAGAGAGTCAAACAAATTTGATGTCACATCCTGCTGCTGTCTTCACTGTGCCACTTGGCATTCTAATGCAACTGAATCTGATGTAACACACAGAGGTTGGCCAGCAGCAGCACACAAGCAGGGGAAACTTAACTCAACAGACCTATGCATTAAACATATTGTAGAATAGAGTGTAACATTTATCACTGTCAATGGCACAGAGTTTGTATAAATTTAAATGCAGTCAACCGTGCCAACCCCCCTCCCCCTTCCCAGTCGCACATACCCACACTTCACCAACCTACATGTGGTGTACAAAGCTTATTTTCCAGAGGTCTTTTACATTGTTCTTTGACAGAGTTCCCAAATATTTAATTTTTGGTGATACATACAGCTAACCGTTTTATTTCTTTATCAGTTGTCGGGGACAGCATGCTATAAGCATTATAGCAGTGTGCTTTTTCATAGTGATTACTGCTATCTCATAGACGTAATGTGTTTGAATGCTCTGTCTACATATCATTTGGCAGCTGACCTGACCCAAATATGAGCCTCTTTATGCTGTGGATTCATTTCTCTATTTATCTTTTTGCTGCATAGAATATTCTGAGGTGACATCATACTGGGTTGTAGTTTCTTATCAAATGAAACCTTGTAGAATATCATTGACTTAGTGCACGACAGGATTAAAGGAATAGTGACAAAGTCTGAATTTGAAGCAACCAGAAAATAGCTAATCTATGTAGAAACAAGTATTGGCAGCATCAACTGTGAAAATAAATGGGGGTTTTCAGGAATAAAGGAAATATGAATCTAAATTAGCACTTGAAGCAAATTGAAGGGAAGACTTTTGGTTAAATATTAAGTGTTTTTTAAACAAATGGAACAATCTTGGCTTTTATTTGCAAAATACATCAGACACCACAGTGGTGTTGCTAGCTGACACTTTATACATTAAAATAGATTACTCAACCTTTTCTATTACCAGTGGTAAAAGCAAGAAAAATGAAAGATAATGGGTTATTATTTAAGGTAACATCTTATACATAATAACAATGTCATCAATAACATCTGTGATACCAGCTCTTGCAGCTTTTATTACCAGCTCTCTTTACTTTTTTGAATCATCGGTCGTTGTCTGGTTCCCAGCTGCTCAACTAGAAACGGATCAGAAAAGAGAAAATATGTGTGTTTGTTTGTGTGTGTGTGTGTGTGTGTGAAAGAGAGGGAATGTTTCACATTACACTTCTAGAGGCTTCATACGTCATAAGTCAAATAAGTAAGTAGGCAGTAAAATAAAAGTGTGGGAAATAATATAATGCAACACATTTTTCATCCATCAGAAACAAAGATGTTGGCATTCTGTTAGGCTTTTTGTGCAACCCAGGCCACTTCCTGGATGAGGTTGCTGGTGACGGGCACATTTCTGGCTGATTAGGGCACCGGGAGAGACTGGCACATTCTCCCACGGGGTGTGTATGCTCTAGTGCCCACCTCTGCTGCACTGTCGCTCTTAATGAGAGCGGCCTCTTTGTGCCCAAGGAGAGAGAGAGAGAGAGAGAGAGAGAGATGGCATAAACCCTTTGGTGATGTAAACACTTGGTTAATTCCAGACCTCCCCAGCGCAGCTCCTTAATAAATCGGCCCTGAATGACAGAGTGATAAGGCACATGCAGTATCCAGCTCAAGAGGCCAGCCACTCTAATGTGCAAGGCTTTATGGCCTCTGTGATCAAGAGGAACATGCATACAGTAGCCAGTCCAGCGCAATGTTTAAAACTATAGCTGCACAGATCATTCATGGGTTACTGTGTCTATTAACTGTCTGTGTGTGAGTGTGAGTGTGAGTGTGTGAGTGAAGTTGAACTTAATCCACTTTTGTTCAAATTTGATTATATATTTGATATAAAATAAAATATGCACAGCTCTGTACTACTTTGAAGAATTCCAGCTCATAACCCATTTTAATTAACATTAGCATCATAGCATATGTGCTGTGACTGTGCAAGATCATTTCACCGGGCATAGGGTGTGGGCAGTACAGTCTGTCACCACAGACATTTCCTAAAGTAAATTTAACTGTCTGCATCCAATATAGATCACTGGAGATTGCTTTATGCATTTGACTTCATAATTAACAGGTTTCAAAACCATAAACTTAAATTATTGAACACAGCTGGTGAACGGTAATTGGAATCATTAAATATTTGAATGAACATCTCCCACAAAACAAGATGACAGTGTGGTCCCTGTGGTGGAACTACAGGAAGAGCTGAAGTTCGCTTGGTTAGCAACACGATACCTAAACTTAAAGGTCTAAATCACCCCATTACCTTGAGAGACTGGAGAGCGGACAGACATCATGTTCAGAATATGGATATTATATGGCGCTATATAACTTCAGGTTTTTGGATTATGGTTGTCTCCTTGTATGGTCGTCTCGTTGAACCTCTGTCGCCATAACATGATTTCCAACACTGCACATGTATGTCATGTATTTCAACGTACATTAACAGTAGAACAGCTATAGGTATGTCTCTGACTGCTTTTTTTTTTCTCTGGCTAATTTCCTATGGATTTGGGATCCACACGTCAAGACCAAACCTAATAATAGTTATCCAAGCCATGATTTTCATTTAAACTCAATTCAATTCAATTTTATTTATATAGCGCCATAACAATACAATTGTCTCTAGGCGCTTTACAGAGCCCAGAGCCTGAAACCTTATACAGAATCAGTTAAATGTGTGGTCTTGCATTTCTTTATTCCATTCTTTAAATGATCTATTTATTTTCCATGTCCATTTTCTCCTGGGAATCTTACTCTACCGTATATATTGTGATGCCTTTGCTCAAAAGCCTTCTCTCTTGCTGCAGCATAGCACACAAGCTGTGAGAAGGCTTTGTTTGTTTGGGCCTCGAGCGCAAGCCAACATCCAGAGGAAGACTTCTTTGATTATACCTGTTTACCCTCATTAGCTAGGGTGACCAAAGCCAAAAGAGATGTCTGGGCTGGAAGCTACACGTCCCCTTTTGTGTGAGGATGTGTTCTCTTTTTTTCCCTTCTGCTTCTTCAACCCTCCAACGAAGCTGGACTCAATGAGATGTATCTTGGAATCTGTGTGAGATTGGTTAATACAAAAGCCTGTTGGTGAAAACAATGTCCTCTCCATGGTGACAGAGACAAAGTGCCTGCGTTTGGGGTATGCGCGCGTGGCAGACAGGTGATAGCTGCTAGGGAGACTTTGGAGGGAATTTGAATTTCATGTCCAAGAGAAGGCAGCTCATCATTAAAAGCCCCTAATTTCTGTGTCAGGTAGACTTACAGGTAATCGATCATCTTGTCAGAAAGATCTGATTTTTTTCTTTTTGCCCAACCATTCAAAGCGATCTTTACTCCTTTCCAATTAAATTGGTAGGAAAAATTGAAAAACTGCCTTTAGCTATTAGAGGAATGTATTGTCATGGTCAGATATTTCATTTATTCCATTTGAGAGAAAAATGCCCATTGAAGTGATCTGAATCTGTGAAAGGAGAGAGATGGAGGAGGCTTTTTATTAGAGCTTACAGTGATGTTAAGAAAGAATGGCACAAGAGATAATTTAGAACATTCTGTGATCAACAAAATAGATACACCATCAACACAACAGAAAATTCTAAATAGTTTTTCTCTATATTTTGATTACTTACCAGATGTGCTAGATCCTAACAGTTGAGACAATAACAGATAAACAGTGGCTCAAGAGCTTTCATTTGATTACAGTTTACTCGAGACCTCTGTGTAATCCTCTGTTCTGGCTTGCAGAATCTGCAACACTTCCAAAGGCACAGAATGTCTCTGCATAAGCACATTTTGTGCTACATTTCGAAGTGTTAACGGTTGTCAGCTTTGATTGTTTTGCTGGGCGCTCTCGCACCTGGGGGATAAAATGCCTGCGCGCCTTCAGAGGAAGGCTTCTGCCTCCCCACACTCACATTAGCCCAGACAAGCAGTGACAACACCACCATGGCCCGGTCACCGGAGGACACGGACACAGGAGACGCTTCCGCTCGCTCTCTCGCTCACTCTCCTGGGATGCACTTTATTTACGTGGCTAATATAAGAGGGGGGAGGAAGAGCTGGCCTTATTCTCTTATTGTCAAAGTTGACATTCTCTAGCTGGGAGGCCATATGGAATAGGAATAAGATGGACCAGGATAAGGAAGATACAGGAATTTCTGTAGCAAACAAAGATAATCATTTATTCCTGCCCGGCATAGAATGGGTTCCAGTTCATTGCTGTCATTTCTAATAATTGGTGAGAATCAGAAATTTGCCAGACACTTTTTAAAACAATACCTTTCTAGATGTTTGAGTAAATAAGAACTGTTTGAAATACAAAGTACTAAGTACACTTGATGTATAAAAGCAAGGCAACTGAGTTTTGTATTTTAATTTCAAAACAGCAGTGATAATAATTTGTATGTGTTTTATGACTTCCTTCTTATAACTTACAGCCCATCACTACCGTGTGGAATACCCATGGCCACATGGTCAAAAGCAAGCCCAGCTGAGGTGAAATGTGATATTAAAGACCTTAGACAAGTTCTGCTGGTCGGACGAGCCTTCTAACATGAATGTAAAATGTAGCACGCCTTACGTTAGGCTCTCTAAATGGACAAAAGTGCCAGAGCAGCACAAAGACCAAGGAAAGAAATCGAGTTGATTAGCAGGGGCTTCCCAGCATGCTGTGCAATGACAAATGATTGACTTGGAACAATATCTAAGGTGATCAGGATGAAGCACCAACCATTTCAAGGCTCAGCAAAATTCTAATTCTAAATTGGACTTCGCACTACATTCCAAATAAAAATTGTTCCCTTGGTGTTTTATCCTATCAGGTGTCTCTCCCTGACCACTGAAACAAAACGAATAAAGAAAATGATTAAAGTGATAACAAAGGCATAAAATGTAAATGATTGCAGCATCACATCTGGGATCTGTATGTCAGCGCACTGCTATTTTTGCCCCTCGCACTTGGCACTCCATTCTTTCTGCATGAGAGGGAATGAAAAGAAGAGTGGAGAGGGAAGGAGAGGGAGGGAAAGAAAGAAAGAAAGAGTATGAAATTAAAAGGTAGAAAGCGAGAATGCAAATAGGCTTTCAGCTTTAACATTATTAATGACTCTTCAAAAATCTCAGACTTCCAATCTCTCTGAGAAGCGCTTGAAAGAGCTCGCAGATGAAGCTGACCTTCAGAATGTTCTTTGGTCTTTAGTTAAGAAATTCACTCGCCATTATGGCATCATTAGGGAAACAAGGATAAAATTACTCCATGGTTAATGACCTATAGGATCCCCCACCAAAATTTGTTTCAGATCTAATAAAACTGCGCTTAGCACACTTGAATGAATTATGAAGACTGTTACGTGGGGTATTAAAATGAGGAAAATAGATTTTCTCAAGCTAGGAGGACTGGACTTTCCATATCAGATAGTAGAATGGAATTTTCTGGGCAATAAATTCTACCATGTCTCAATTTAATTTTTTCGCCCTGAATTTCTGAGGCTATGATTGAATCTCTGAGTGGGATGGCCTCTAAAAATTCATTGCTAGTTCCATCTCCCTCCTCCTTCACTCACAGGAGAGATGGATTGATGGATGAGGGCTAAAATGAGTATGTGCTTCAAGAGAAAACATCAATAAGAAAAGGTACACATGATTAAGTAAATAAATGCCATTTTTTTGTTTGACTTTACTTAAAATGTGCACAGCGGCCGATACAGCAGAATAGGCTTCTAAAGAAAATAAATGAAAAGAGAATGCAATTCAGTTGCCAAGCTCTCTGTTGAGTGGGCTGATCATTTACCATTAAGACCTTTATAAAATGAGATTCTGCATCTACATTTGCTCATTATGCTGGCCAGATTAACGAATGGCAGGATGGTAATTAGCGGAACATGTCCAGGACTGAGAAAGCATGACAAAAGCAGTTTGAGAGAGAAAAAAAAATGGAAGCGCAGGCTATTGGGCCGGCACACCTTCAAACAATGGCTCAGGTATCATGATGCTCTCTGCAGCCCTAATGTCAACTTCTTTTCAGGAAGTGGTGGGAAAGCTGAGCAAAGCGCTGGACCTGCCAGGGATGGTTGCAGGCACAGAGGCGGATTTCCGCAATAATGGCATTTGCTCTCTTTAAACTTTAATCTTTCCTATTAATTCCCTGCTACTGGAGAATGTGCAAGAGTTAATGTTCCATGAACGTGTTTCTCACTCCGCAATCTCTTCGAGCTAATTACCTTCAGGTGCTAAATGGAGGGAAATTGCAATCCATTTGGATGAGAGAAATTTCACCTCCCTGTCCCCAGTGCAACATTTTGGTGCTTGAAAGAGGGAGAGAGGGAGAGAGGGAGAGAGGGGGCTGGATTGAGGGTATGGTGAAGAGGGGGAAATAAAAAGAAGTTGCCAGGTCTCCTTAAGTTAGGCAGTACACAGTGTATGTGTGTGGTTGTAGTTGTGAGATCTACACTATGTATGTTGTATGGTATGTGTAGGGTGCGAGGGAGAGTGAGCCCCTCTCACTGAGGGAGGTCACACAGAGGTCAGCAGGTGCCACTCCTGACACGTGGAAGGCCTAACAGATGTTTGATTGACATTAATCATTTAGATGGCCCATTAAAATCTTATGATGGGAGAGGAGAGGCGCTAGAGCCATTCTGAAGGGTAAACTGTGTAGAGGTCCTGAAGGAATGGAATGTGTGCATAACTAAGAGGCTGGTGTAAATGATCATCATCAAATTTGTACAGAATAATGAAAGAGTGTCAGTCCACATGAATATGTCAGATGATTCACGTTGCGTTACTTTTTTCAAATTTAACTAAAAGTCTACGATTTGGTGGGTCTTGTCCACTCAACAGTGAAACCAGTGGCATGTAATGCCATTCACTGTCAAGATGTGTTCTCAAAGGGCTTGTCCTGCATGCAATCTTTCCTGGTGAGTTATCTATATCCAGATTACTTACCAGATGTGCTAGATCCTAACAGTTGAGACAATAACAGATAAACAGTGGCTCAAGAACACCAGAGCTTTCATTTTATTGCAGTTCACTCAAGACCTCTGTGCAATCCTGGACGTTTGCAGCGACTGAAGATTTCACTCATGAGGCGCGTGAATGAGACCAGCTGGGGAGGATGGGCGACGATGTGATCATTCACCTTCATCCTTAATTTGTTGTTATTACTTTTACGAGCATCTCCAGAGTAAAACACGAAGGGAGTGGGAGCACAGCACTCATCACTGATAAAGAGCGAGGAGCTTCTACATATACAACATTTACAACACACTATTGAATAGCAGTTTTACACATTTATTTGGAGGAAATTGCTGTTCTTGCTCTTAACCTTTAAAGTCATACCAACCAAACCTTACACAAATGCTTTAAGGCCACACCTGCAGCTGTATGTGGTGTTGGGAGTGAAAAGAACTGAAATTCTATTCAAAAATGTTTGTGAGGGAGAGGAGAATTTGATATGAATCATCCTCCTATAGCTTTTTTTGCCATTTGTCTTCTGTAACCTGCCATGAAAAGGGTCCCGAGAAGGAGGAAGCCAACCGATAAGAAGAGGAGAGAAGCCGGGGTGGGAGCGGTTGGCAGGAGTGCAGGAGTGCAGGAGGTAAGGGGGCTACATCGTCCTCTGTTTGATCCCTGGCTGGAAATGAGAGATGGACATTCCTGTCCAATAAACAGCGGGACAGAATGGACTCATTTGGACAGTCACATACAGGCCTGTTGGCTCACTCACATTGCACTTTATTCAAATTGGACAGAGATTTAGATTTGGCTCTGATAAATTATACAATTCTGCAAAACGAATGTGGATATTTTTTTATGGCAACCATCCTATTTCTTTGATATGCTTAATCTTCCACATTGTAATGATTCAAAGGAGGAAAAAAAAGCATCACAATCTACTGTTAAAAAGTAACCCTTTTCTATCTCTGCCCCCCATACCTTATCCTAATAAGGAATGAATTAGTGTCTAGGGGCAGCCCAAACACCCCTATCTAACATAAACACCCTGAAAGACAAGGCCAATCTCTTACAATGTTGAAGACTGTCCCACAAATAATATTACTCCCTTCTATATATTTCAGGGGTCTTGTGTGTGTGTGTGCGTGCGTGCGTGCGGCGTGTGTGCGTGTGTGTGTGTGTGTGTGTGTGTGTGTGTGTGTGTGTGTGTGTGTGTGTGTGTGTGTACTATTCCAGGGCATTAGAGTTCTGTTATTCCCAGGCAAACACCTAGTTACTCAGGATAGTAGGGTGTACAAAAATAGACAAAAGTTTAAATGTAATGACTGCACAGTAAAATGTTGTGCCCAAAAGAAAACTGCAGATTGTTTATGATGTGGGGAGAAATGGATTTGTGCATGCTGCTAGGAGATTCTTACTCGAAAGTTCAGTGTTCCCTTTACCATAGCTTCAGGACATGTTGTTATGTACTGTAAGAGTTCAGTGTTGCCTTTACCATAGCTTCAGGACATGTTGATATGTACTGTAAGAGCAAAGTGTTCACTGTTATCTTAATTTCATTGCTTTTCATGTTCATGTTTCATGTACATTATAAAGAGTGTATGGCATCGTATATGGGGAAACCATTTAGCATGGTAGTTTAAAAACACTTGTCCAGGTTTCCATATGAATGGTCCTGAAGCTTGTCTCTGGTTGAATTATCTCTATATGCGAGGTAAAAAGAAGTCTGTGTTAGGAGCAAGTGTTCAGCCTGAGGCGGTGTTAATCTTCCAGTGCTCCTTGAAATACCAGAGAGACAGAAAGTAAGTTGCTATAAGATCACTGAAGTTGAAAGAATGAAAAAGAGCAATTATTAAATATTTGGTCTGTCAAATTTAAGACTTAAATCATACATGTTTAATAAATGGATAAATTGTGGCCAAATGCCTCTGGAGCACAATTCAAGACATCCAGGGAAACTTTCTCTCAGTTATTAAGGCATACGAGCCCTATACATTAGCTAATCAAATTTGTACAATTTAATTCAATTCAACGTTATTTATATAGGGCCAAAACAATACAAGTCTCATGGAGCTTGAGGCGTGCAAGACGTACAACACAAAACCATACTATGGTATTAGCCAATGGCCTAAATTAATTGAATGTCAAGCAACCAGTTCAAATCAAAGGCACCACTGTCATGACTGCAAGAGTCTCTCCACATAGTGCTCTTAGAAAGGCTTCTCTCCACAGAGTGGTCTTAGAAAGGTGTCTCTCCACATTATTTGTACACACACACACACACACACACATATATATATATATATATATATTTACCATTTCATGCACCAGGATCCATGATATCATTAAAGGCTTGTGCCCATTTCTGAACAGGATTTTATTTTCACTGCGACTGAGAGTGATCCCCTCTAGCCCTGAATCTCTACCTTCTTCTTCTTTCCCAATCACTTCATTTGGTGGCAAGAATTAGCCATTTCAAGTTAGGCTGCTTTAGCTGATGTCTCCAAAAGCGATCTTTGTGGATGCCGTCCCTTCAACTGCTCAGTCCCACATAAGACAGTGAAGAAGAGGTGTGGAGGCTTTCTTCTGGCAAGCTGTTGCCATTTAGCCCCTGATAACGCAGGTAATTGCATTTCCGGAAGAGCAGGAGCAGATGAAACATGCTGTGGACAGATACCACTGGCACACTGGCCCCTTCTGTTGGAAAATTTCATTTTTCCAGAAGGAAGCCATGAATGCTAAGGCTGAATCCAAATCCGTTTTTCCGCACCTTTATCAGTGTGTGGCCCACCAAGTGGGGAGATGGAGGTCATTCATTCAGCTGAGACTCACCACTTTAATCCAATTTACAGCCTGCCCCAGTAAGAGATAATTACAAGCCTTAAACCAGTTAGGAAAGGCCAGGGGGAGGGGGGGGGGAAGAGAGGGAAAAGAGAAGAGAGAGAGAGAGAGAGAGAGAGAGAGAGATGGAGAGAGAGATAGAGAGAGATGGAGAGAGAGAGAGAGAGACGGACACTGAAGAAAAAATGCTTTATAACTGTTCCTCTAGCCTAGCACATTTCTGCTTGGAGAGTCATGCTAAGGCTTTGTTAAAAACTAAGAAAGTGTGTAACTAATGAGGCCAAGTGAATTCCAGTGTGAGCAGTAGCCTGGTGAGTATTTGTATAAGCAGTCACCGGGCCCTGTTTAAAGCTGTGTTCACTGCGCCCACAATAGTGGAGTTGTGTTGACTTGAATGTCCTTTAACTGCTTAAGGAAAGACTGTGTTCACTTATTCAACTCATCTGTGACAGTGCCTGTTCCTATAATGTTAACCACTAATGCCTAGAAAGTGTCAGTTTCAAAAATGTGTTGTAACAAAGAAGATGCAGCTATTGATTTTCCCTTACCATGGATGTAGTGTAACATTTAGCCTTTTGTAAAAAAAGAATTAACCCGATATCAGCTGCTTTTCCAGGGGAAGTGACACTTGCGCCACCCCATTAATAATGGTTCAACCCAACTGTTCAAAGAAGAGCACAAGGCCATGCGTCAAAATCAAACACCATGAATCATTGATTGCTTAGTGTTAGTCCACTCCGTGGCAGCTATTTCATCACCAAGGTTCCGTTGATATGGGATGTCTTGGGACATGTTCTGAAACCATCCCCATTCTTGGAGTGGGTACATCCTTCCTCCGTGTCTTTGATCTCAGTGCCGAGGAATGGGGTTAACTTCTGCGGAAGAATGTGAGGAAATCATAATGAGCGTGCCGGCGGGGAGCGGAAGCAGCCGCGAGTCCTAATTAACGGCAGGAGAGACACTCCTAAAGTCTCCCATTCACAGCCGCACAATAGGCGTCCTTCTGGTGCACAACCCAGAATGGAATATTGACATGAATAAAAAAGCAGGCCTCCGACCGCAGCCCGCGCACCACCCCCTGTCTCTCGCACACCCTGCGCCTCATTGTGCTCCGGCTCGACACTGTCCGGTCCAATCTGCACGGGGGCAGCCTTTCAGCTGAAGCCGGCTCCAAAGAGCCAGACACTCTGTTTACTAAATACATGCTGGGACAATGATGAAAAAAGGAAGGCAGACGGCTCTCAAGTATCCAGTTTAGAACCTTCAGAGATAAAAAACTCTGCCCCACCAGACCCAGCCTCACTCTCTCTGGGTGCCTGTGATCAGGGATCAAGGCCAGTGGGGGGATCCGTGTGGGTGGTGCTCATGTTAACAAGTCAAGTTGGGGACTGTTTACCCTGACTGAGGGGTGGTGAGGACGACAGCTGAACTGTGACCCCACTTGCTGCTGCTCCCACAGAGAGAGGTTGAAGTTCTGACCTCTTCCCCCAGACTTGCCCCTCTTGGAAAAATCTGTTAATTGGCAAAGATAAAAATCCCTAATGAATTGATGTAGAAGTTGTTGTAGTGACAGTGGTTTTCTGGAAGGCAGTCAGAGGTTGGCTTGCTGCGTTATCATTTCAGTGAGAAAACGTACTGTTAATTGATTGATTTTTGTTAAGACCCTATAGCCCATCCTAGGACTGAAGGTTAAGACAAGAAGTTGGCTATGGTTGATTCTGTATGTAACTCACATTAAACAGAGATTTAAAATGTCTTTGGACATAGGCACGAAGTAGTCACAGTATAAATGCTATAATGGCTTGTAACCAGATGCATAACAGTTTGCCCAATATCAACAACATTTATTCAAAGACAAACTCTTCAGCTATTGGTTTCTTAAGAAGTGCCAGACAAACGAATGTGACAGACAGAGCCAACTATCTGTAATAAAAAAGCATCCTGGACATCCTAAAAACAATGTACTATCACGATTTAGTATACTTTTAGAAATGTATGTAGACGGGTCGGAATGAGCTAAGTCTGGTACAGAGCAGCTCATCTGAAGTGAGACTGATGTCTTTTGTGCATGATCCCTGACAAATAAACTTAATGATATAAAACAAGCTATTATGTCCTCTTCTTGTTGTTCAGCCTCTGGCTTTCCCACAGTTTAGCCTCTGCACCATCTCAGTTGATGTTTGCTATCTACGTTCACAGATAATATGGACACCATGACATCAGACACAATGCTAGCTGTGCCCTAAATATACTGTAGATTTACTCTCAAATAAGCAATGTGAACGAACAAGTTCTGAAGCTAATTCCTCTCATAGCTACTGACAGCATAAATAGACTTCTAATAACAGACTTGACAAAATACATTTAAGAAATTGAAAAATCAGCATGAATAAGATATTTAACTTTGTTAACTCCGGCACATTGATGTAAGCCTGGTGAAGTCAATTAGTTCTGTGTTTATTATTTCCTGACAGGAGCTGGGACACGTAGATTAATACATGACCCTTGGAGGGATTGGACAACAATTACAGTGAAACGTGTCCGTCAGACCAGAAAAGTAAAGGTAGCAATAGGATGACAACAATCCGTGGTCAATTAATTATGAGTATTAATTAAGTTATGCTTGATTACATGTTGGCATTAAACGCCTATTTTTTAACCTGACATAATGGACACTCATATGCAAATAATTGAATCCTCTTTGATTAAGAACCCCAGCACTGTGGATATTATTAAATGTGCTCTTTGACCATGATTAAATCTGAAAAACAAAATCCATGAAGATTTCACCTTCCCCTGTCTTTCCTCCAATAGGGACATTTTAGTTCTCAAAGATGGATCTCTGATAGCTCAGGAGACCTAGATGTGATCTCATGAGTGTTTCAATTATGTATCAATTTAATCAGAGATATTTCTCTTCAAATTTGAGACCGTTTGAGACAGAACTGAGATGAGAAACTTTACTGTAAAAATCTACCATAATTGACAAAAAAATTATTCCTAGCGGCCCCTTTCCACAACAGCTTGGGGCAAGTTTTTATTTTCATAGGCTAGTTAAATGTGCTTTATTGTGAAAATATGTGCTTCATCTCCAAATGCCAAGGTTGTCTTGAGAGAGAAACAGAGGCGGCAATATTGATGTTTAAACATTTAGTACAAAATCTGAGCCTTACCCTGGTGAGGTCTCTCCTTTAACACCATTGGGGACATTTGGGCATTTGGTCCATGTAGAAGTCTGAGAAGTAGGAGATTTAAGCCCAAATCTCACTTTTAGTTACATTGCTGTCCAGGAGAAACTAAGGAGATAACAACGAGATAACTTTTTACATTTTCTTTTTTTATGGACTGTCTTATATGGATTCGGTCAGTATGTTACTTTTAGGGCAGGATATCATAATATGCAATGTCCAATTGTCTTTTATAGTAAAACACAACACAACACATTTAGATTTGTCTAAATTAGGATTCCTCATAAACATGGATGTGATGTTGACTGAATCTGGAGGCAGAGATGTCACATTGCTCTTCCCATGCCTCAGTAAACAGCATCTGCTTCTCAATCCTCTCTCCCTTTTCCCCAACCTCTCTCTGCGTTTGTTAAATGCATGCACAATGGAGGGTAATGGCCTACCACTAATGCATGCTATTACCAGCAGACCTGCAGTGATAGATGCAAAAGGTAGACAGATCTATTCTAATCTGTCTTCTACAGTCCCTGTCCATTCTGTGAGTCCTCCTATATTCAGACACTCCACACCAAGAAACTTTGTGTTGTTGTTGTTTTGCAGTTCATGTTATTAAAGGCAATACGCTCTGTCATCATGTCCAAACATGAATATTATGAAGGCATAATACATGCAGTATTTATGATTATTTGTTATTATTTAGCTGTTAAGTGATGGCCTCAGTAACAGTCCACATAAGTGTATTCTAGATGTAGGGAAACTAAAGCCCCAGAGCTGTGTGACACAGAGCTGATCCTTCTGAAAGTCCGTGGAGGATGTTGGCACAGTATCATCCTCTTCCATGGAGATCAGGGAGAGGTAAAACGCATTCTGACCTGGAAACATCCTATGTTAAATCAATGCTGTGGAAAAGGGGTACGATTAATCTGGGCAAATACTGTGGACACTAATGGAGTTACCTGCACTACATTTAGAAAAGTGCACAGGATTGCCTGAGACAGATCATTCTTAATAGTTCTGAAAACAATTTTTTACGTAATGTAATATATATATAATTTTAAATGTAATCATGATGAAAGAAATATTTAATATATAATTTCCTGTACAGTTCTTAGCCAAAAAGGTACAGCTGGTGTATCAGTGTTTTGTTGTTAATGTTTAATCTCTTACATCCCAATTCATTTACCTTGCACGTTTACCAGGAGTTGAACTCAAAATATTATTCCAGTAGGAAATCATTGACTTAGGTCAAGAAATACTATTTCAACCACAATATTTGCTTCAAAGGCACTGAACTAATTGGCACTGAACAGAGACCATTGTTTAAATTCCTGATCTTCAGACCCACGGGCCAGCAAAGTATATTGTTTATCCTGAGATAAAAAAAATCAACTTAGTTAAAAAATCAACTTCAATGTACCAACCCTTGCAGGTTCTCCAACTACTTGTTAAACAAGCCTTCTGAATCGCTTTCGTATGACTCTGAGTCCTCCTTCAGAACTATAGCAGAGACTACATCTCTTTTTGTCTGTCCCTGTCTCTGGTTCTCTCTCTGTCTCTCTTTCTCTCTCTCACACACACACACACACACACACACACACACACACACACACACACACACACACATGCATACAGAAAAAGTGAGTGTGAGAGAGAGATGAAGGAAGAAAGAGAACTTTAACTGAGCAGCATAAACTGTTTTCCCAACAAAGGAGTTGGATTTAGCAAATGTCATAAGCCTTTAATGAGATAGCTGATCTCACTAAAACCTCCTTCCATTCAGTAGCCCTGGGCTATTAGAGTCATTGAAACTAAAAGGGAAGAGCTCTTTTCTCTTAGATGCCCAGAGAATGACAATGCAGGTCAATTAATTGGTAAAAAGTGAAAATCCAATTAATGTGTATCAAGCTGACATTTTTGCATGATGATAGCTCATTAGGGCCAGTGTTTTGTGGGATTATCCCCCCCTCCTCATTAAAATGCTGTCCTTCTCAGTGGGGTATGGACTGGGGAGGGATTATTTATGCAACAGGTTTGAAACAAAAACTCAATGTTATCCTCATTTAACGGATTTAGTGGTGTTGAATTTTTAAATGGCTGCTGCAGATGCTCTTTCTTCTTGCCAGTTCCCGAGCTCCAGTGACCACAGTAAGATGAGTATACTTCACAGTAAGATGAGTATACTTCACAGCCCCTGAGAGTTCACCCCCGCGGTCTTTCCTTGGATAACAAAAGAGTCCCCAAATGGGCAACACGGAGTGAAATAATAAAGCGTATGCTGCTGTTAGTTTCATTTTATAGAGCAAAAGAGTTCAATTCTCAACATGCCATGTTACAGGGTGTGAAAGCTTTTTGCTTGAAATACACTTTCTGCACAGATAAAGTGGAGTAGATTTAACACACAGCCATAATCCCAGCCGCTTTCTCTTTTTAGGTCTTATTGCATCATGCAAGTTTAACAGTTATGTTCCTGGTATGAATGAGACAGGACATTTTTTCTTTCACATTCTTTTACTTGAACACACAATGGCCAAGCGTATTTATCAAGGTCGCACACAGACAGACCTAGAATACTGGGACTCAGTGATAGGTCTGTCAGGCCCCATCCTCCTTCTTACACCTGTGTCACACAACATTGGGGAATACACAGAAGAGTGTCAAAGGTCTTCAACCTCAAGCTGCATACATAGTCCCCAAAGCACTGACTCTATGCAATCTCAAACGCAGTCAATCTCCATGCCAGTCTTAATGAAAACGAACCAAATCATCCAAACTGACTGTTTGCTCTAATGCAGGTGTCATGGCAAAAAGTGACCGGGCGCCTAAAAGCATAGATATATATAAAGGCTAGATGTCTCGTCCAACGGAGTCGAACGTCCGCACATGGCGGCCATCTTGCCCCAGGCAGCTCGCTCACACATAACATTGTGTTGGTAGTGGTATGTACTTTTTAAATAACCATAACTTGCTCAATTTTCAACGGATTTACAAACGCTAGTATGAACTCTCCCAAGTCTTTCTAAACAGGACTATACCAACAAATAATGGTAGATCTTAAATTATTTAAGATGTTAGCTAATTAACTGGCTGGCTTACTAAAAAGTTAGATGAACAAGCACCGTATATTATTTAAGATGTTAGCAAATTAACTGGCTGGCTTGCTAAAAAGGTAGATGAACAAGCACCGTTTATTATCAGGGGTGCAAACTCGTCACCTTTCGGCGAAATTCGCCGTTTTTGATCCAAAATAGGTCATTTGTGTGATTCGTGTAGATCTGCAATAAAAATATTTTTAGGGGGTGGGGGGGTCCTCCAAGTAATCTGCGAACACAAGCTGTCATGAATATTTTTTTCAAGCTTGTTCGTTTGGCAAACTCCATGTCACCATGACAGGCACGCTTTTTATTTCGGGTCTTCTGCCTCGATGCCGTAATAGACAGGTGTATTACAAGACATGTCTTTCGGGTGAAAGCGTTGGTTTCGAGCGGCCTTTTTAATATGGCATTTACGGTAACGTGTGACGTTCGTACGCTGCAAGAACGTTATACTATTTAATGCTAATGTCAGACAGTTGGCTGACAGACGCCTCGCAAATCACATCAACTATTTTTGCTGGTTACAATAACGGTGTTATCGGATAGTACAGTGTCTTTTTCTCGGTAACTTTTGAAAAATCTAAGCGTGAAAACGCCGAAAAATGTACATTTACTGGTTGGTTCATGGCCGTCAGCCGAGTTTGGTCCGGAGTTTAGCTGCTAAAGTTATCTTCTGTCCTGTCGTTTGAAGCAAACCTTTTAGCTCTGGCATTGGTCTCCCATTATGTATTTATCTATCACGTCACTGGATTGGAAGTGCATTTTCCAGGCTATCGCACGCCCCCTTCATTGAGGCAGAGGTTAGGTTTGCCTCCCCTATGTGCTTTTTCACTGTGGTTTTATGACAGATCAGCAAGACTAAATAGCTTCTTCACATACGTGAAATACATTACATTACATTACCTATTATATGGATACAAACGACATATAATAAAAGTGTCTACAAATATTTCAGTGATGACAAACAATGAGAAAGCAAAAGTCATGCGCTCAACCCAGTGTGTGAGGGATTACACAATCTGAGATGAGGCGCAGCTCGTCGCTGCCTCACCTCGCGAGTCGCCTCTCTGTTTGAACAGGACATGGTCAAGTTCAGCGATTTTGATTATAAAAATAATCGGAATCATAAAAAAAAAAAAATTTAAAGCAAAGATTAGTAGATACATATTAATATTTATTTTATCATTATTTGTTTTTTACTTCTCATGATGACTTTTACTTTTCATGAGGTATGTGTATGACCCGTTTTCTACTGCCGGGCGCTTCACTGCAACTGAACAAACTTACCACTCTCCTATTTCAGTTTGGTTTCAGAATGAGAGAATTTTAGGAGGAGGATGCCATTACTGTGGCTCAACTAGGAGTCAGGTGCAAATGGGCCTTGTCCTGACAAGCTAGACTCAAAGAGTAATGTAAAGGGAAAAGAATATGTGTTCCCACTGTCACAGTTTTTCAAGAACACGGAGAAGCTAGGCCATGCCTGATGCAGCTTCTGTTGATTTTCTGTTCCTATAGTTGGCCCTTTTGTTTGCTTAATACCTGATGGAGATCTGTGACGTAAAGTGCTTTGGTGAAGTGGACTGGAGTGGGTGGTCAGGAGGGTATTGGGGTGGGTGGTTGGGTTGGCCTGTGCCCGTGCAACATTCAACACAGGAATGTTTATGATGAAACTGTTACCAGAGCACAAAATTGTTTACAACAAAGTTATTCATAGATCTAGCCTCATCATTTTGTTGTCAAAGTACACCAGATTGATGCATTGAACTTTAAAATGTGCAAAATGTTCTTATATATAAAATATATTCCCCCGGGGAGCATGCCTCGGACCCTCCTAGGGGGTTCGCATCGTTGTCACCTTTTTCATCCCTGATGAGTTTGCACCCCTGATTATTTAAGATGTTAGCAAATTAACTGGCTGGCTTGCTAAAAAGGTAGATGAACAAGCACTGTTTATTATTTAAGATGTTAGCAAATTAACTGTCTGGCTTGCTTAGAAGGTAGATGAACAAGCACCGTTTATTATTTAAGATGTTAGCAAATTAACTTGCTGGCTTGCTTAAAAGGTAGATGAACAAGCACCGTATTTTCTCCTTCTCCATTTTCTCCTTTTTATAAAAACGAATTTCTACTCTATACCATTTGAATTGAAATGCAAATGATGATGTTAACGGCTAAACTTTATTTACCGGGGAAAAATTAGTTTAGCCACAATATATAGCGATTAAAAAAGTAGTATTGACTGCAAATGTTGACGTACAGGATACCGGCAGGTGTAGCTAAAACCAAATACTTCATAGTTTTAGGCACAATATTAAGCGAGTAACAAGTAGCTGATGGCTTTCGAACGACTCTTGAGAATGACCAAAAAGTGCCCGGGTTACGTAGTGTCTGGGTTATGTAATACTAGCGTTGGTATAGCAACTGTCACTCAAAGAGTCGTTCGAAAGCCAATATTACATCACCCGGGCTCTTTTTGGCGCCCGGTCACTTTTTGCCATGACACAGCTTCTCTCCCTGAGTTAGGCTTAGGTGTATTTGTTTTTATAAACACATTTTGTGAATGTAAATATATTGCATCCCATATGTTAGTTAGTTATTAAATAAACAAAAGAAAAATGAACATATTTGCATTGAAATTATGTTGGATTCATTTTCTGTAGTTGCATGAAGACAAGTTTTAACAGCTCCTTTCTTTTCCATTACGGCTTTGTGTTTAGTCGGCTCCTATCTGAGAACAGAAGATTGATAATGTGTAGAAAAATTCACTGTATTCTTATTTCGGGTAATAGTGAAGTGTGCCTACCAGTATCTGATCTCTCTCTCTCTCTCTCTCTCTCTCTCTCTCTCTCTCTCTCTCTCTCTCTCTCTCTCTTTTGGTCTCACTCGCATTTTCCCCACATGACTTCTACTTCCTCGTTGTCCTCTGCCATTAAGAGTCTCATTCGCCTCAACAAGCTGCACCTTTCTACCCAGTGTCCACAGGAACCACGAGGGCCCAACCTGAGGCCCCAACCCGAGGCCCTCAGCACGCAGAGATGTCTCCTCCTCACTACACCACCAGCACTTCATCGGGACAATTCAGTTGATAGCCAATAGGTCAGTCCTAGCGGTAACTGTAATGTTAGTCAATCAGTCAATCATACAGTCACACCAATGTGTTCTGCTGTATTCGATGGAAATCTTTTGTCATTTTTGTCACATTTCACTGCAAAACATGTAATTTAGAGTTTTCAGTGAACTGTTTGTTGTGGAGTCATATGCCATGCCAGGGCGGATGCCAGTTTGCCCATATTACCTTGACCATATTCAATAAGCTTCTGATGATGAATTTCCCTTCATAGACATGGTGGTTATTTACATGGTATTATTTGCTAAACAGTTAGAGCATGATCACTTAACTGTTTCATTTTTTTAGTTAGTATTTGAATTAACTGGCTTAAAAGGGCATTAAATATCAGAGGCTGATACCCTATGCTCTGTGGTGTGTTCTGCCAACAATTGTGTCTGATAATGTAGTTAGGAATGTATTAAATAACATAATTAATGACCAGATCAGAACTGAGCTGTTAAAAATAAAAACCAATATTCTGATCTTGTTCATTTGCTGTTAATAACTAAACTGGTTTTAAAAAACCGCATGTAGGAAAAACTAAAAGAAATTATTAAGATTATGCTTCATACCAGAATTGTACTGGTTAATCTGCGCTGCCCACAATCCTTTTTATATACACAAGTCTGATACAATGTGATTAACACAGTAATCAGGTCCCAAATACCTGATTAACATTTCCCCCAAAGTCTTTACAAATACCTCTTCCATACCAACAATTCATCCCCAACTATTCATGTTCATGTCTCTTCATATAATTTACAATACCGGGGGATAGAATAAATATTATTAAATATTTATTTTTCTTAAGTTATCCCTCAATGACACAATCCCTTTAAAACCACAAAAATCAACATTCCTTTGCTTTCAATATTTTGCATGGATATAAAGTACAATATGAGGTCAATTCAATATTGACTGGCGTTGTTCTGTTGGAAAATGTAGTTTGTTTTACCCTCTCAGCCCCTAATTATCTATTCTGCTCAGCCAGCCAAATACATTGACAAATGTTTCCTGCTTTAGGTATTTACCCAGTGGAAGGTAATGGATGTAAGAGCTTAAACATGCCTGCCACACCACGAGCAGACGCTGTAAATGGTGACAGCCTTCAAAGAGGAACACACAAGTACCTTCCATATGAAGTCACAAAATAAGGACAAACTATTATACAGACACAAAATGTGCAACAGCAGTGTCCTCCATTTCGTCCATAATTGCTGTCACCCTGCCAAAAGAGCTTTGCTAGCCTATGGACTCCTTTGGGAAACCCAACAACAACACTAACAAAACACACACACAACCAATCCAGGACAGCATTCGCTGTCAGACCACAATTCAAACCTGTCAGCATGCACAAAACAACATGTTGTGCTCTCTCTTTCTCGTGCTCTATTTGGGTGAAATTAAATTGTGTGTGGGTGTGTTTCTGGGTGGCTATATGTGGTGGGGGCGTTAAGGGGCACATGCTCACTCCTTCTCCAGTTTGCCTTCCTGGTCCCGGGGACAGGCATGTAGGTTTAATAGGCTTTAAGTCAAGAGCCTACAGGTTTAACCTTGCCCTTTGGATTGCATCCGGGGGCAATTAGAGTTCAGGCAAAGGTATAATGTCGTCAGGGAATGGGAACACAATTCTTCACATTTTACGCATACTCCCAGAACATATTCCCACCTGGAACTTTGTTATACTGCCTTTCTGTGCAGTGCTGCATTAGACACCAAGATTAAATACAGTATCGAACAATTTCAGCCTTTCAATATCATTACTCACAGTGCAATATGTTCAAAGGCAGCAACATGTCCTGGAGGTTGATTTCAAACAGATATGAAGCAGGCAGCTCCAGGAGAACAATGAATAGATTTAATCTGCAAGAGAAACTGAAGTCCCTTTTGAAAAGAAGAGCTGGCCGGCTAGTTTAGCGAGTCTTACCATCTGTTAAGAGCCTGCTGGAGGGTTCAGCTTGGATACACAAGCCACAGGAGTGCTCAGTGTCCACCTGCTTCTCCTGACCACTGGAATGTTTGCGAAGGTGTGTGTGTGTGTGTGTGTGTGTGTGTGTGTGTGTGTGTGTGTGTGTGTGTGTGTGTGTGTTTGTGCGTGCGCGCGTGTGTGTGTGTGTATATCCGCATGTGTGTCCCAACTCTTCTTGATGAACAGATCCTGGTTATTGAAAAGTATAGTCTGGGAGCATTCCAACATTGTGAAGAGAAAAGCGGGTAAGCCACAGAGAGTGACTGGTCTGTGGGAGCCGTAGCGCTGCACTCAATAGAACAGTCCAGTTAACTTAGCCTCTGGGTGTGTAGCATGGTAAGGGTGGACGCTCCTATATCAGCCTGACCGTGGGCAGAATGGTTAACTATGTTTACTGATCTAATTCTTTATTTCTATCTGCATACAATCTTACTGTTTCAAACTTTTTGGAGTTGTGTTGGTTTGTAGTGTCGTAGCCATTTTATATTTGATTTGGTTCAGATGACTACATCAGAAGCATAGTGCTTGGTTATTATTGGGATATTATCTGCTGAGTGTAATTCTATACAAATGCAGTGGAGCTTCAGCAATAGGTTTGATACACTTGTTTTTAAAAAGCACACCAGTTCCCCCCCTGCTTCATGTCCTTTGATTTATAGTGGTGCCAGTTTGGTCAAATGGCTAATGAAATCTGTGACAGTGCATTAATGAGGTAGTTTGTTTCAGCTCAGCGTCTGTTCTTCCCCTCACTTTTACCTCTTCCTGTTTGCATCTCTCTCTCGTTCTCTCTCTCACACACATACCCGCACACACACACACACATGTATGTTTATGTGTGTGTGTTTGTGTGCGTGTGTGTTTGTGCGTGTGTGTTTGTCTGTGTGTCAGTATGTGTGTAGATAGATAGATAGATAGATAGGTGAATGGAAGACTGCAATGCTATAATCAAGCTGATGTTTGCCATTCTATGAATTCCTCAGTTTTATTACTTATAACATGTTAATACTTACTACCTAGTTGTATTTTGATATCTTGAAATGATATCATTAAAATACTGTTTCAATACAACATTTTGTGGTTTTAGTACATTCACAGAAAATACATCAGAATTGCTCAGTTGTGTGAAAGGTAAACATTTAGCAATTTAAAAATAGGTGCAGAAGGTCCAAGTCTCAGTGTTTTCTCAAGACCTTTAGTTTAATGACTAACCAAAGGGCCCTCAGAGTCACACAGAGTGGCTTAAGCGCCGCGGCAAACAGTCAGGAATAGTGTTGACCCATATATACTTTATTAGTGAATTACTTTGTGATGGTAAATAGAATTTTTGACCTTTCCTGGTAATGAGCATGTGTGTCTTTCAATTTTTGTGCTGACATTTTTGAAGGATTGCTTGAAGGGTCAAAGGCAGCGTCAGCAATGTTAAGTATGGGCATTGTTCATGAAGCACCCCTACACTGTATGAGGTAGTGATAACCTTACAGTCAATTGATGATTTGACCACATAGTGAAATGAAGACCTCTGATCTTTCAGTTTTCTTATTTCATGTGGGTAAGACAACCTTAAGTTGAAAAGAACACAACATTAAATTTGAACATTTTGTTGCAAAATGTCTTTTGATCAGTTGAAAGGGAAAAAGTCTGTCTGTCATCAGTGCTTCAACACACATCACCCCTCTGAGTTCCCTGTGAGGGTTTGAAGTGCAAATAATTTCAGTCACTTCTTTTCCTCAGCATACTTTCACAGTGAGAAAATCTGGCAGAGTCCTGGTTAGAAGTGACAGTCTGAATGTGCCAAACAGACAGTCTGGGAAAGTAACGGGCAACCTGGTCTGGGCTGGCGATCAATCTCAGGGCACACATTAAAAAGTGCTGACAGCGATGGGAGAGAGAGTTCCCGCTTTCATCTTGCGTTGGCCGTCCAGCTAACCTTCATGTCACACTTCTCCTCTCCGTGGACCACCTCTCTTTATTAAATTGTGTTACATCCCACAATGGGACTCCAGGCGCCTCCTGCTTTTGTTACTTATCGCCAAACTTTCATCTGACTGTTTCTCAGATGAAACACAATGCATGTCATAGCCTTGAGATGAGGCACGCACTCTGCCCAGTGTTGTCCAGGGCCCACGTCCTGCTCCGTCTCCAGCCTGCCTGTCCAACCTGTGTTTGGGCCTGAAGAGGAGTACTGTGGATGGAATAGCATTTTTTAGATTTTTTTTTTAAACTTTTGTTTAGGTCTAATTTCACGTTGTATCACCATTTTGGCATTACATTGTAAAAATGAAAGAAATGTGTGCGATAATTGCTCTCTCCTACAGAAGTGGCAGTTTTGATAACGTTAATGTTTGTTGCAATTCATTTATTAGCAAAAAACACAATACTGTGTATTATTTCAGATCACCACCAAGCTTTAACAAGCCTTCTCCACTCAATCCCAGGTTTATTTTTCTTTTCTCAAATAACTATAAATCGGTTCTTTTTGGCTTAAGTGAAAAAGACTAAATATTGTTTTAAAAGTGATGTAATGAGCATTACCGGTGTCAAAACATTAGTTCCTGTAAAACGGAAGCAACATTAACACTGATTTATGTCACCACACATGACATCAGTCAACACTTTTAAAGTTATATTATCAGTGACTTGCTCATGAACACTTCCCTAATCTGGATAGCATTAGTGCAGGGCTCAGACAGTTAGCTGGAATGAATGATCCACAAGCAGCATTCTGAGTGTGAATGGGGCACCTGTCTGTCAGTGGCAAGCCAGGAACTCTCCCAGTAATGCAGTCTTCTGCTGCCCCTTAGGGGTGGGGCAGGGCAGGGAGAGAGAGAGGAACTCTTTCACAGGCCAGGAGGAAGGACCCACCTGCTGTAAACCCTCCCCCCTGAAATCACACAAGTTCTGCCACATCATTGTTTTTTCTAAGTTTTTTACCTGACCAGAAAAACCAACAAGACAGAAAAGTGTTTAACTGTCTCTGTGTTTGTCAAAACAGAGGCCGATTTATCCTCATACACAGTCAAAAAACAAAACAGATCAGCAATTTTGCAACCGGCAAAGTATAATCGGCATATTTTAAAATATGTGCATTGACAAATACTGTGTTAGTATATTTCAGGCACTGTCAGGCAGTGTTTCATATCAGATTTGGATCAAAGTCAGAAGGGGCCTCTTACAAAGTGAATACTGCCACCTAGAGGCCAGAAATCCCCTCTATTTTGGCAAGAAAATGCTGAACTGAACAGGTGTTGGAAAGATCTTGCTCTATTTTAATAATATAACTGTGAGATCAAAATTACTTCAGAGATATATAACCCCATATCTGTTGCTGTTATTCTATCTAATTATTTTAGAAAAAGGAATTTATCCCCAGTCATAATGCTTTTTTTTTACACCAAATATGTATTATTCATATCAGTGCAACATTTATCAAAAAGTTACAATTTTTAAAGTATACAAAGTCATAAACAAATGTTATATTTTTGTCCAAATTCAATGTAGCCTACCCTTTTTTCCAGAAAAACATTTGTGTTGTTTTAAAAAAAACAAGCGCCAAAGTGACATTTCCCATTAGTACTGCTATGTATGGGGAGGCAAACGCAAGTCCGGCATCCTAAAAAGAAACAAAATAGCGAATCTGTGAACTGATATTCCTGGGTTAGCCATGAACGTTGATCCTTTTTGTCACAGGGGACAACCCATTGCACTTAACCTTCTGTCCCTTCTGACATGATGGCCACTTTGGCATGGCGGAGGGTTTCTTTCCTCTCTGAAAAAGCCTCTTTTGCAACTTGTCAAACACACAATAGGAAGGAAGGAAGGAAGGTATTGAGTTGCCTGAGCGCGGCTCTATCTTCTGTTTATTTGCTGTGTCAGGGATTGAGAGATTATGCTGTTTATACGCAGTAAGGCAGGGGTCTGGTCATGTGTCCCCCCAGGCTGAAAGGACACTTGAAGGAGGGAGAGTCCCCCCACCGGCTGACACTGGCATGAAGAAGGAAAGTTGTGAGGTGTGGTAAGCACTGGGAACCTGGGCTGCCATCAATCAACACTTTCAAAAGAAAGGTTGTAAAGGTTTATTTGCAGAACAGGTCGGTCTCTTTTAGAAACAAGGTAGAACTTCACAATTCCATATGAATCTTCTTTTTAAAGTAGTTCCACTGAAAGCTAATAATCTCTCTCACTTTCTCTAGTTGTAAACTTTTTTAAAGTTAGGCAGCACATGATGTGATTTTCCTTGATCAATGTTCTGCTCTTCTACTGAATATTCATCTAAAATAAGAGGAAAACAAACAAGTGAAAATGAAACAAATGCATGCATCTAGACTAAATGGCATGCAGTTTACTAACACCTTCAAATGAATCCTACTGTCAATGTGGGTTGCTGCATAGTGCGGACCCATACAATATCTTTGTTTGCACGATGGCCTGCAGCTTTATAACTGTCTTCCTCATCATTCATGTAACATTCAACACTGAACTGAGGACAGATTTACCAACGACCACTGTCAGTACAATCTGAATGATTACCGGGAAAAAAAACACCTGATGCTGACAGTGTAGAAATGTCAGATCTAGCAAGAAAAAAATTGAGAGAGAGAGAGAGAGAGAGAGAGAGAGAAAGCATCTCTCCGTCAACACTCTCTTTGTCACTGTCTTCTGAGACCAAAACCAAAACAAGGTTGTTGCTCAGCACAAGAAGCCAAATAGAGGCTGTTCCTATGGCAGGTCAGAAGTAAAGGGGGTGAGATCCGCTGCGCCCCTGCACCCCTGCACCCCTGCACCCCTGCACCCCTGCACAGCCTCCCCCATCCCCTCAGGCTCCATAAACAACCGGAGGACGGAGATGTTCTGTGTCTGTGAGGGGCCAGCCAGGGCAGAGGCTCCAGTGTCTCAGTGATGGGAATGGATGCGTGTTTTTGCTTGTGGTAAGTATTGGAGATGCTATCGGAAAAGAAAATAGAAATCTCTCCCCTCTTTCTCTCTCTCTCTCTCCCTCTCTCTCTACATGTGTGTATGAATGCTTGTATATTTGTTCTTCTTTCTATCTGTATTGAAACTCAGAATTGAGAATGACAGGCTTATTGCAAATGTACGGATCAAATGTTGGGAATTTAGTTTTAAATCTGTAATGATAACAGTATTTTTGTCATGACATATTGTAGTCGCAAGTTACAGACACATCTAAGTGGAAAAAACTTTGTAGTGTGAGCTTTCAAGCACTCCAACCTATGTGACAAACACATAAGGAAATGGAACCTCTGATATCAGTTGAGCTCAGTGTATCATGACTAGTGAACATATACGGACTGGACTCGTGCTGCAACATGTTAAAGTCTCCCACTGATGGACACACCCTACTCACTGAAGGGCATGAAATATGATTGTATCTCTGAACAGTCCACATCATGACAGAAAACAGTAAGAGAAACTCTCTCTCTCTCTCTCTCTCTGTCCCTCTCTCTCTCTCTCTCCCTCTTTCTCTCTTTCTCTCTCTCTCTCTCAAAACAAAATTTCTCTTTTCCCATTTGTTTTCATTCTGGGTTTTACACTCCCACTTAGATGACCACTCTGCATCGTACAGCCACAGGTCCATTGTGCTGTGATATATAAGCTGCCCTCTCCACACTGACCATCACCAGTGGAGAAGTGCTATGTAGGACACAACACTATGGTCTGACGTACTTCAGAGATGTATAGCGTCCCTTCCTGTTTCTTTTGTCGTCTACATGGTGAGGTGCATTATCTTCTGTTTAAGAAGAGGCAGTATGTCTTTGACAGGTTAATGACCTTACACTTCCCACACCATTTCATTAACCTGGCAATCCAATGACAAGCTGCAGCTATTAACTTCTGATTCTCGTGAATTATAGATTAGCCAGAGGCAAACTGATTAAACATTTATCCATTTTTTGTTTTCTTTCTTTGTTTGTCTTTTTTTGTTCGGCTAATAGAGGAGCTCTCAAGCGGGACCTGCTAGGGATTCCCTCTCTCATTCAGACACGGCTCTTGTCCATTACGGGTGGCATAAATATTACAAGAGACAAACAAATAATCTAGAAATTACTAATCATAGGTCTGGCAACTCTAGACGGCACTCCCGTCTGCTGATTGGCAGTCTGGCGTAAACAAAGTGGTTAAGAATACTATGCCACTGACGAATCAAATTCTATTATTAATGTGCACTAAGTGTTGACCTCACCTGGAGCCCGTACAGCTGAGAGGGTTCACCAGAGGTCAGATGAGGGGGAAAAAACAACGTCATCACATTGCAGCTCTCAGGTAATGTTCACCATTGAATGTATCCTAATGATTGTTGTGCACTGGCATGTAATAGACCAGGCATCTTAGCCAGTTTATTATGCATCAGTCTAAGAGGAGCCTGAGTCCAAATGACCTCCCTTTTGAGGACTATATGATGTCCCATGGCTGAACTGCCTTGGTGTGTTGAAATGGAAATGCATCTTGAGCTCACAAACCAGCGAAGCCTGTCTGAGAGGTGTTGAGCTCCAGTTTCAGGCAGTGTACTAAAACATGCATAGAGATGCGCTGGAATCCACAGTGTGATACTAACAGCTTTTACACGAGCAAAACTGATACAAAGTTTTCATGTGAGAGTGCCTGACTTAATCCTTTACATTGGCACACTCTCAGTAGAATCTAAATGTCAGATAGCTCTCTCCTTCTCGTCATAGGCCCATGAAACATTCATCGTATCATTGTGATCGCCTTTGTGTGTGTCATACAATTAAACCTTGCGCTGGCTTTGTACAGTGCCACAAGGCCTTGTGAGGAAGATAGGCATTTCTGTGTGCTTGAGTCTAAATCTGTACGTATGTGTCAGTGGACACAAGTTGTTTCATTATTACACAAGGTCATGTCATCCCAGTCTTTGGGATTCTCAGTGTTTTGCTTTTGATGCTGTTGATACAGTAGGCTGCTAATTCCTGTGGTTGGCAGGAAATTATATGTACCACACCTGGTGGTGTAGAAGAATAGGAATTGCTCTCTCTTTCTCTCTCTCTATCTCTCTATCGCTATCTCTCTCTCTCTCTCTCTCTCTCTATCTCTCTATCGCTATCTCTCTCTCTCTCTCTCTCTCTCTCGCTATCTCTCTCTCCCTGTCACCTAACAGCTGCATGCTGCATGAGGAACAATGGTGTGTGTGGTAGTGTGAGCGATAAGGCTTCTTCTTGGGAGAACCATGCTGCTGCAGTTACTCATTCATGCTGCTGCAGATGTCCTCCCTATCTGATTCCTGTGGAATCCAGTGGGAGGGTCTACAGTGGGGCAAAAAGAGGTGAGAGAAGGCCACGTCCTGGTTACAGTGGGTAAAGAGGTGAGAGAAGGGCACGTCCTGGTTACAGTGGCTCTGAGGGTCTATAGTGGGTAAAGAGGTGAGAGAAGGCCACGTCCTGGTTACAGTGGCTCTGAGGGGCCTCTCCGTCCCTCTCTGTGCCAAGTCTCTTCTGCATGTTTCTCAGGTTAGTCATTCAAATGACTCAGCTATGGACATATATGTCAGATCAGACTGGCATGGGTCAATTGGGCACTCCTCAAAGCCAGTCTGCTTTAAAGAAGACCAGTTCCTGTTTAAGGGCTTGGGTATATTTTCTCTGTGGATATGCATAGTTCTAATGGTATTGTGCTTCCAGTCTATTGTGCTTAGCCTCATGCTATCACAGTGCTATACGAATTCTCTTCCCTCATATGAGCATAATACACATTCATACATTACACAGTAAATACACATTCACAAATTATACATGAAAAAAACATGTGAACGCTTTTTAATGCTTGTGTTCAAATAGTACCCAAGAAAGGTATGATCAGAAATGATCTAATGGTAGAGTGTAGGTACCTACAGTATGTGTAGCTTTCTTCACTGCTACAACTTGGGGTGATCAGTTGGTAGATGTTCGTTTGGAGAAAAGAGTAATGTAGGCCGTAGGTGTAAAAGCATGTAGGTGTAAGACTCCTCCAGAAAACCAGTTCCGCTGTCATAGAAGATGCCCTGGATGAACGTAATGCTGGGGCGAGCCCTCAGCGTCCTGTTTCTTATCTGTATGAGAACAGCCACGAGCGGCTCCCCTCCTTGTGTCCGGGGTGGGAGGGGCAGGAGCTGGAGCATGTCCTGGGACGAGACTGGAGCGGAACTCTTTGATGTGTCCCAGTGGCTCGTTCCTCCCACCGCATCCACCGCGTCGGACCCCCTCAATCCCTAATTGGCTGAAAGCCTCCCTAAAGCAGCACCCAGATCAATCTGAGGGTGTGCAGTAGCTTCATCCTCATTCAAATGAGCAGATGATTAGAATAGTGAAATGAGGGGAGGGGTGTGTGCAGGGGGCCCTGAAGCATCTACATTGGCACTCAGTCTTGGGCTTGACCTGATGCGTATCTCCAGTGCACACACACACACACACACACACACACACACACACACACACACACAGACACACACACACACACACACACACACACACACACACACACACACACTCAGTCTTGGGCTTGACCTGATGCGTATCTCCAGTGCACACACACACACACACACACACACTCAGTCTTGGGCTTGACCTGATGCGTATCTCCAGCGCACAGGCTGTGCTGAGAGGGAGACGCTAACGCAGACAGAAGGGGAGGGGGGGGGATTCCCCACCACCACCCAGTAAACAGCAGCAGGCAGCAGTGCACGTCATTTATGTATCGCCGACTTCACACAGAGGAGACTGGTTGATGAGGGTTTGTTTGGGAGAACCAGCCAGCAGATTCTCACACACACAAACACACACACATACTCACACACACACACACAAACACACACACACACACACAGAACAGCCACTGGTAAGGCAATATCATTCACATATACATACACATCAACAGGAATATTGTTTTTCTTTCTTTTGTATTGCATCAGACAGCACCCCAGATGCCTACCACCACTGTGTCCTGTAGTTCAGTGAGTCTGTGCTCAGGACAGGACAAGAGAGGACATATGGGACATGTAGTTCAGTGAGTCTGTGCTCAGGACAGGACAAGAGAGGACATATGGGACATGTAGTTCAGTGAGTCTGTGCTCAGCACAGGACAAGAGAGGACATATGGGACATGTAGTTCAGTGAGTCTGTGCTCAGGACAGGACAAGAGAGGACATATGGGACTTGTAGTTCAGTGAGTCTGTGCTCAGGACAGGACAAGAGAGGACATATTGGACTTGTAGTTCAGTGAGTCTGTGCTCAGGACAGGACAAGAGAGGACATATGGGACTTGTAGTTCAGTGAGTCTGTGCTCAGGACAGGACAAGAGAGGACATATGGGACTTGTAGTTCAGTGAGTCTGTGCTCAGGACAGGACAAGAGAGGACATATGTGACATGAAATGAGTTTAGATTAGGATGCAACATTGTAATGGTATTACGTTTATACAAGGCAGTGTAACGCCACTGTCTACTATATGTGACGCCAACAGCCCTCTCAGGTTTGATTCTGTTAGTCCAAACCTGCCTGTCTCAACTTTTTCTTACCAACTTTGAACATCTGTGCATATATTTTTTTGTGTGTATTTCTCTAGTTTGCATGTGCTTAGGAGGGACAACCCACATGAATCATCAGTTGGAAAGCATTGTCGGCTGGGCTGGGGGTCAGTAATGTCTGCCTGCTATTAAAGCATTGAGGCTGGGCTGGGGGTCAGTAATGTCTGCCTGCTATTAACTGAGGATTAGTGCT